>NW_025746491.1:0-25000 GCF_021184085.1 Oncorhynchus gorbuscha
GTGGTATTCAGTTGGTAAGAGACAGACATTCAGTAAATTCTAGGAATAGATTGTCCTCCATCTATGTGGTATTCAGTTGGTAAGAGACAGACATTCAGTAAATACTAGGAATAGATTGTCCTCCATCTATGTGGTATTCAGTTGGTTAAGAGACAGACATTCAGTAAATACTAGGAATAGATTGTCCTCCATCTATACGTTGTCCAGACAGAAAAAAGAAATGGGCAAAATAACATTTCAATTTAGAGCAATAAAGAAATTGAATAAATTAACTGATCAAACCTTTCAATGTATACATTTAAACATTTATTTTAAAACAATTGATATATAATACTGGGGGACTATAGTAGATGAAGAATCAATATATTTTAGATTGAGTATTTATTGGGTTATTACGTTTTAGTATATTATGTATGTTTGTAATAGTGTGTTATATGTGGAAATGTGTTTGTGTTTATAAATTGTATTTTAATATTTAAGGACTCTTGGAAGGTTAGTCCAAATAGGGACTAAAAGAGAATAAAATCAAAAATCACATCGAACACTGTATTCAAAGTGCCCATTGTTGTTTATATTCTGACTATAGAATTAGAACAGTCATTATATTCCATAACTTCCAACAGTATACCCAAAGTGTCAAATCATTATTGCAACATTTGGTTCAAAGTACGGTTTTGATAGTTTGCCCATATCGTGCAGCACTACGTGGAAATGATCTCAAAAGAGAGCAGGAAATGCAGAAATGGGTGAAAAATGCAACAAAAAATATATATTTTTTTGGGGGTGAAAGTTGAATTGGACGGTGTATAAACCAATCAGAATGGAGAAAGACTAGTTGACATCACTTAGTGGCAACACATACATTCTAAGGTCGTACACTACTTATAAAGCAAATTTAGACTTTTTATCTTAAAAAGATAACATACTGTAAAATACCGTCAATCTGTTTTGGTTTATTTTTTAAATTCTGTGATATCATAAAATACTGTAAAATACCGTTAATTTGTCTAGTTTATTCTGTGATATCATAAAATACTGTAAAATACCATTTATTTGTCTAGTTTATTCTGTGATATCGTAAAATACCGTTTATTTGTCTAGTTTATTCTGTGATATCATAAAATACTGTAAAATACCGTTTATTTGTCTAGTTTATTCTGTGATATCATAAAATACTGTAAAATACCGTTTATTTGTCTAGTTTATTCTGTTATATCATAAAATACTGTAAAATACCGTTAATTTGTCTAGTTTATTCTGTTATATCATATTTGTCCGTATCACCCAGTACTGAAGGCGACTGACATCAGCTCTATTTAAAGGGGGTGTGTGTGTGTGTGTGTGTGTGTGTGTGTGTGTGTGTGTGTGTGTGTGTGTGTGTGTTTAGGAATTGTGTAGCTAATATCGAATCTGTTTTTTTTTGCCGTGTGGATTCCCTCTTGTTGGTTTAGCAGGGACACGTCTCTCTGCCTAGTTAGTGTCACACAGTAAACACACACACTGCCTGTAGTGCACTACTTTTGACCAGTGGCCCTCTGAGTTTCTCTATGGGCCCTGGTCTAAAGTAGTGCACTACATGGGCAATAGGGTGCCATTTGGGACACTCAGTGTACTCAGACAGGGTACACACACCCTCTGTATTATCTCCAGGCGTGGTATTGTCTAAACGTTTCAGACGTGAGGAGTGACTGGAATAAGACTGGGCTCAGATGGGTAGATGGAGACGGGTCCTCAGAGACGACCAGCAAGGAGAATCAGGGTTAAACATTCCTGACAACTTTACCCAAAGTAGAGGACATTCAGCAGCTCTTGAAGGACAATGGAAGTAAAACATTTAGAAAACAACGTCTTGAGACTGGGTTATGGGGAGGGAGAGAGACTGGGTGATGGGGAGGGAGAGAGACTGGGTGATGGGGAGGGAGAGAGACTGGGTGATGGGGAGGGAGAGAGACTGGGTGATGGGGAGGGAGAGAGACTGGGTGATGGGGAGGGAGAGAGACTGGGTGATGGGGAGGGAGAGAGACTGGGTGATGGGGAGGGAGAGAGACTGGGTGATGGGGAGGGAGAGAGACTGGGTGATGGGGAGGGAGAGAGACTGGGTGATGGGGAGGGTTCTAGAGCTGGGTGATGGGGAGGGACCTAGCCTCTACAGTATGGGGTGAGGGCTCTATCTAGCCTCTACAGTGATAGGGAGAGAGACTGGGTGAGGGCTCTAGCTAGCCTCTACAGTATAGTGTGAGGGCTCTAGCTAGCCTCTACAGTATAGTGTGAGGGCTCTACCTAGCCTCTACAGTATAGTGTGAGGGTTCTAATCTAGCCTCTACAGTATAGTGTGGGGGCTCTACCTAGCCTCTACAGTATAGTATGAGGGTTCTATCTAGCCTCTACAGTATAGTGTGAGGGTTCTACCTAGCCTCTACAGTATAGTGTGAGGGTTCTACCTAGCCTCTACAGTATAGTGTGAGGGTTCAGTGTAGTTGACAGCTATAATCCAGGACAGATGAGTCTGGTAGTACAGTATATATATATATATAGTCTGGTAGTACAGTATATATATATATATAGTCTGGTAGTACAGTATATATATGGGTATAGGGAGGTAGTACAGTAGCTATATATAGTCTGGTAGTACAGTATATATATATATATAGTCTGGTAGTACAGTATATATATATATATATAGTCTGGCAGTACAGTATATATATATATATAGTCTGGGTTCTAGTCTACAGTATATATATATATATAGTCTGGTAGTACATCTAGCCTCTACAGTATATATATATATATATAGTCTGGTAGTACAGTATATATATATATATAGTCTCTAGTACAGTATAGTGTATATTATAGTCTGGTAGTACAGTATATATATATATATAGTCTGGTAGTACAGTATATATATATATATAGTCTGGTAGTACAGTTCTATATATATATAGTCTGGTAGTACAGTATATATATATATATAGTCTGGTAGTACCTCTATATATATATATAGTCTGGTAGGGTATATATATATATATAGTCTGGTAGTACAGTATATATATTATATAGTCTGGTAGTACAGTATATATATATATATAGTCTGGTAGTAGTGTGAGGGTTCTATATATATATAGTCTGGTAGTACAGTATATATATATATATAGGGTTCTATCTAGCCTCTACAGTATAGTGTGAGTCTATATATATATATACAGTATAGTCTGGTAGTACAGTATATATATATATATATAGTCTGGTAGTACAGTATATATATATATATATAGTATAGTGTGATATATATAGTCTGGTAGTACAGTATATATATATATATAGTCTGGTAGTACAGTATATATATATATATAGTGTGGTAGGTTCTATCTATATATATATAGTCTGGTAGTACAGTATATATATATATATATAGTGTGAGGGTTCTATATATATAGTCTGGTAGTATAGTATATATATATATATAGTCTGGTAGTATAGTATATCTATATAGCCTCTACAGTATAGTGTGAGGGTTCTATATAGCCTCTACAGTATAGTGTGAGGGTTCTAGTCTAGCCTCTACAGTATATATATATATATATAGTCTGGTAGTACAGTATATATATATATATATAGTCTCTACAGTATATATATATATATATAGTCTGGTAGTACAGTATATATATATATATATAGGGTTCTATATATATATATAGTATAGTGTGAGGGTATATATATATATAGTATAGTCTGGTAGTACAGTATATATATATATATATAGTCTGGTAGTACAGTATATATATATATATATATATAGTCTGGTAGTACAGTATATATATATATATATATAGTCTGGTAGTACAGTATATATATATATATATATATAGTCTGGTAGGGTATATATATATATATAGTCTGGTAGTACAGTATAGTATATGGTCTGGTAGTACAGTATATATATATATATATAGTCTGGTAGTACAGTATATATATATATATATAGTCTGGTAGTACAGTATATATATATATATATAGTCTGGTAGTACAGTATATATATATATATAGTCTGGTAGTACAGTATATATATATATATAGTCTGGTAGTACAGTATATATATATATATAGTCTGGTAGTACAGTATATATATATATATAGTCTGGTAGTACAGTATATATATATATATAGTCTGGTAGTACAGTATATATATATATATAGTCTGGTAGTACAGTATATATATATATATATAGTCTGGTAGTACATATATATATATATATAGTCTGGTAGTACAGTATATATATATATATATAGTCTGGTAGTACAGTATATATATATATATATAGTCTGGTAGTACAGTATATATATATATATAGTCTGGTAGTACAGTATATATATATATATAGTCTGGTAGTACAGTATATATATATATATAGTCTGGTAGTACAGTATATATATATATATAGTCTGGTAGTACAGTATATATATATATATAGTCTGGTAGTACAGTATATATATATATATAGTCTGGTAGTACAGTATATATATATATATAGTCTGGTAGTACAGTATATATATATATATAGTCTGGTAGTACAGTATATATATATATATAGTCTGGTAGTACAGTATATATATATATATAGTCTGGTAGTACAGTATATATATATATATAGTCTGGCAGTACAGTATATATATATATATAGTCTGGTAGTACAGTATATATATATATATAGTCTGGTAGTACTGGCAGTACAGTATATATATATATATAGTCTGGTAGTACAGTATATATATATATATAGTCTGGTAGTACAGTATATATATATATATAGTCTGGCAGTACAGTATATATATATATATAGTCTGGCAGTACAGTATATATATATATATAGTCTGGTAGTACAGTATATATATATATATAGTCTGGTAGTACAGTATATATATATATATAGTCTGGTAGTACAGTATATATATATATATAGTCTGGTAGTACAGTATATATATATATATAGTCTGGCAGTACAGTATATATATATATATAGTCTGGTAGTACAGTATATATATATATATAGTCTGGTAGTACAGTATATATATATATATAGTCTGGTAGTACAGTATATATATATATATAGTCTGGCAGTCTGTATATATATATATAGTCTGGCAGTACAGTATATATATATATAGTCTGGCAGTACAGTATATATATATATAGTCTGGTAGTACAGTATATATATATATATATAGTCTGGTAGTACAGTATATATATATATATAGTCTGGTAGTACAGTATATATATATATATAGTCTGGTAGTACAGTATATATATATATATAGTCTGGTAGTACAGTATATATATATATATATAGTCTGGTAGTACAGTATATATATATATATATAGTCTGGTAGTACAGTATATATATATATATAGTCTGGTAGTACAGTATATATATATATATAGTCTGGTAGTACAGTATATATATATATATAGTCTGGTAGTACAGTATATATATATATATAGTCTGGCAGTACAGTATATATATATATATAGTCTGGTAGTACAGTATATATATATATATATAGTCTGGTAGTACAGTATATATATATATATAGTCTGGTAGTACAGTATATATATATATATATAGTCTGGTAGTACAGTATATATATATATATATAGTCTGGTAGTACAGTATATATATATATATAGTCTGGTAGTACAGTATATATATATATATAGTCTGGTAGTACAGTATATATATATCTGGTAGTACAGTATATATATAGTCTGGTAGTACAGTATATATATAGTCTGGTAGTACAGTATATATATAGTCTGGTAGTACAGTATATATATAGTCTGGTAGTACAGTATATATATAGTCTGGTAGTACAGTATATATATATATATAGTCTGGTAGTACAGTATATATATATATATAGTCTGGTAGTACAGTATATATATATATATAGTCTGGTAGTACAGTATATATATATATATAGTCTGGTAGTACAGTATATATATATATATAGTCTGGTAGTACAGTATATATATATATATAGTCTGGTAGTACAGTATATATATATATATAGTCTGGTAGTACAGTATATATATATATATAGTCTGGTAGTACAGTATATATATATATATATAGTCTGGTAGTACAGTATATATATATATATAGTCTGGTAGTACAGTATATATATATATATAGTCTGGTAGTACAGTATATATATATATATAGTCTGGTAGTACAGTATATATATATATATAGTCTGGTAGTACAGTATATATATATATATAGTCTGGTAGTACAGTATATATATATATATATAGTCTGGTAGTACAGTATATATATATATATAGTCTGGTAGTACAGTATATATATATATATAGTCTGGTAGTACAGTATATATATATATATAGTCTGGTAGTACAGTATATATATATATATAGTCTGGTAGTACAGTATATATATATATATAGTCTGGTAGTACAGTATATATATATATATAGTCTGGTAGTACAGTATATATATATATATAGTCTGGTAGTACAGTATATATATATATATAGTCTGGTAGTACAGTATATATATATATATAGTCTGGTAGTACAGTATATATATATATATATATAGTCTGGTAGTACAGTATATATATATATATAGTCTGGTAGTACAGTATATATATATATATAGTCTCCATAGTACAGTATATATATATATATAGTCTGGTAGTACAGTATATATATCTCTGGCAGTACAGTATATATATATATATAGTCTGGTAGTACAGTATATATATATATATATAGTCTGGTAGTACAGTATATATATATATATATAGTCTGGTAGTACAGTATATATATATCTATATAGTCTCCTACAGTATATATATATATATAGTCTGGTTACTATATATATATATATAGTCTGGTAGTACAGTATATATATATATATAGTCTGGCAGGGAGACATGAATAATAACTGAATGTAACTTTTGATTAGATCACTGCTGACTGCTGGTTCAGAGGTTTGCCCTCTCCCTCAGTCTCTCTCTCTCTCTTCTCTCTCTCCCTCAGTCTCTCTCTCTCTCTTTCTCCCTCCCTCAGTCTCTCTCTCTCTCCTTCTCCCTCCCTCAGTCTCTCTCTCCTTTCTCCCTCCCTCAGTCTCTCTCTCTCTCCTTTCTCCCTCCCTCAGTCTCTCTCTCTCTCCTTCTCCCTCCCTCAGTCTCTCTCTCTCTTTCTCCCTCCCTCAGTCTCTCTCTCTTTCTCCCTCCCTCAGTCTCTCTCTCCTCCATTTCTCCCTCCCTCAGTCTCTCTCTCCTTTCTCCCTCCCTCAGTCTCTCTCCTTTCTCTCCCCTCAGTCTCTCTCTCCCTTTCTCCTCCCTCAGTCTCTCTCTCTCCCTTTCTCCCTCCCTCAGTCTCTCTCTCTCTCCTTTCTCCCTCCCTCAGTCTCTCCTCTCTCCTCCAGTCTCTCTCCTCAGTCTCTCTCTCTCTCCATCTCTCTCCCTCCCTCAGTCTCTCTCTCCTTTCTCTCTCCCCTCAGTCTCTCTCTCTCTCTCTCCCTCCCTCAGTCTCTCTCTCCTCTCTCTCCCTCTCTCTCTCTCTCCTTTCTCCCTCCCTCAGTCTCTCTCTCCTTTCTCCCTCCCTCAGTCTCTCTCTCTCTTCTCTCTCCCTCCATCTCTCTCTCCCTCCTCTCTCTCCTCCCCCCTCCAGTCTCTCTCTCTCTCCTTTCTCCCTCCCTCAGTCTCTCTCTCTCCTTTCTCCCTCCCTCAGTCTCTCTCTCTCTCCTTTCTCCCTCCCTCAGTCTCTCTCTCCTTTCTCCCTCCCTCAGTCTCTCTCTCCCTTTCTCCCTCCCTCAGTCTCTCTCTCCTTTCTCCCTCCCTCAGTCTCTCTCTCTCTCCTTTCTCCCTCCCTCAGTCTCTCTCTCTCTCCTTTCTCCCTCCCTCAGTCTCTCTCTCTCTCTCCTTTCTCCCTCAGTCTCTCTCTCTCCTTTCTCCCTCCCTCAGTCTCTCTCTCTCTCTTTCTCTCCTCCCTCAGTCTCTCTCTCTCTCTCCTCCCTCAGTCTCTCCCTCTCTCTCTCTCTCTCTCTCTCTCCCTCCCTCTCTCTCTCTCTCTCTCTCTCTCCCTCAGTCTCTCCCTCAGTCTCTCTCTCTCTCTCCTCCCTCAGTCTCTCTCTCCTCTCAGTCTCTCCTCCTCTCTCTCCCTCTCCTTCTCTCTCCTCCCTCAGTCTCTCTCTCTCTCTCCCTCCCTCAGTCTCTCTCTCTCTCCTTTCTCCCTCCCTCAGTCTCTCTCTCTCTCCTTTCTCCCTCCCTCAGTCTCTCTCTCTCTTTCTCTCCCTCCCCTCAGTCTCTCTCTCCTTCTCCCTCCCTCAGTCTCTCTCTCTCTCCTTTCTCCCTCCCTCAGTCTCTCTCTCTCTCCTTTCTCCCTCCCTCAGTCTCTCTCTCTCTCCTCTCTCCCTCCCTCAGTCTCTCCCTCAGTCTCTCTCTCTCTCCTTTCTCCCTCCCTCAGTCTCTCTCTCTCTCTCTTCTCCCTCCTCCTCTCCCTCAGTCTCTCTCTCTCTCCCTTCTCCCTCCCTCCCTCAGTCTCTCTCTCTTTCTCCCTCCCTCAGTCTCTCCTCTCTCCCTCCCTCAGTCTCTCTCTCTCTCTTTCTCCCTCCCTCAGTCTCTCTCTCTCTCCTTTCTCCCTCCCTCAGTCTCTCTCTCTCTCTCCTTCTCCCTCCCTCAGTCTCTCTCCTCTCTTTCTCCCTCCCTCAGTCTCTCTCTCTCTCTCCCTCCCTCAGTCTCTCTCTCCTTTTCCCTCCCTCAGTCTCTCTCTCTCCTCTCTCCCCTCCCTCAGTCTCTCCCTCAGTCTCTCTCTCTCTCCTTTCTCCCTCCCTCAGTCTCTCCCTCAGTCTCTCTCTCTCTCCTTTCTCCCTCCCTCAGTCTCTCCTCTCAAATCTCTCTCTCTCCTTTCTCCCTCCCTCAGTCTCTCTCTCCTTTCTCCCTCCCTCAGTCTCTCCTTTCTCCCTCCCTCAGTCTCTCCTTTCTCCCTCCCTCAGTCTCTCTCTCTCTCTCTCTCTCTCTCCTCAGTCTCTCTCTCTCTCCTTTCTCCCTCCCTCAGTCTCTCTCTCTCTTTCTCCTCAGTCTCTCTCTCTCTCCAGACTCCCTCCTCCATCTCTCTCTCTCCTTCTTTCTCCATCTCTCTCTCTCTCTGACTCTCCAGACCCATCCAAATCTCTCTCTCTCTCCACTCCAACCTCTCTCTCCCTCCATCTCTCTCCTCAGACGCCATGGACCAAATCTCTCCATTCTCTCTCCCTCCATCTCTTCTCTCCCTCCAACCTCTCTCTCTCTCTCCAGACTCCTCTCTCCCTCCATCTCTCTCTCCCTCCCATCTCTCTCCTCCTCTGGCTCCATCTCTCTCTCCTCTCCCTCCATCTCTCTCTCTCTCCCTCCATCTCTCTCTCTCCCTCCATCTCTCTCTCTCCCTCCATCTCTCTCTCTCTCCCATCCATCTCTCTCTGCTCCCTCCATCTCTCTCTCTCCTCCATCTCTCTCTCTCTCCCTCCATCTCTCTCTCTCCCCCTCCATCTCTCTCTCCCCATCTCTCTCTCCGGGCCCCATCTCTCTCTCCCTCCCTCCAGGGTCTCTCCGGGCTCCCAGGGTCTCTCTCTCCTCCATCTCTCTCTCTCTCCCTCCATCTGTCTGCTCTCCCATCTCCAGCTTGTGTCTCTTCTCCCTCCAAATCTCTCTCCCTCTTACATCTCTCTCTCTCCATCTCACTCTCTCTCAAACTCTCTCTCCTTCTCTCTCTCTCTCTCTCTCTCTCTCTCTTCTTCTCTCTCCAGACTCTCTCTCTTCTATCACAAGAAGCAATCTCTCTCTCTCTCTCTCTCTCTCTCTCTCTCTCTCTGTGTCTCTCTCTCTCTCTCTCTCTCTCTCTCTCTCTCTCTCTCTCTCTCTCTCTCTCTCTCTCTCTCTCAACATTCAGTATCCAATATGCATTAACTTAATTCTCCTTTCGTAATGTATCTTCCTTCCAGTTACACATCCATTAGATAATTGATTCAGTCTTGTTTTCTCTCTCTGAGCTTCGCTAATTCAAATCATTTGTCAGTGTCCTTCAAAAGAAGTCAAGTTGAGGAAGAAACTGCTGTTTTGTATTGGCCCACCGGCCCAGCCACATGGCACCAGAGTTTCCAGAACGGTCCCAAGCCGGCCAACCCGACCCACTTCTGAGGGCTGGTTACCAGACATGAGTTCAAGTACTATTTGAAATCATTTCAAATATTTGAGCTGTGCTTGATTGTCCAGGCGCCACGGACCAAATAGACTAGTTTCTGAACTGGGAACCTGGTCGTTCTGACTCTCCAGACGCCATGGACCAAATAGACTAGTTTCTGAACTGGGAACCTGGTCGTTCTGACTCTCCAGACGCCATGGACCAAATAGACTAGTTTCTGAACTGGGAACCTGGTCGTTCTGACTCTCCAGACGCCATGGACCAAATAGACTAGTTTCTGAACTGGGAACCTGGTCGTTCTGACTCTCCAGACGCCATGGACCAAATAGACTAGTTTCTGAACTGGGAACCTGGTCGTTCTGACTCTCCAGACGCCATGGACCAAATAGACTAGTTTCTGAACTGGGAACCTGGTCGTTCTGACTCTCCAGACGCCATGGACCAAATAGACTAGTTTCTGAACTGGGAACCTGGTCGTTCTGACTCTCCAGACTCAAAAATACATTTTTGAACACACAGGTCCGCTGGCTTGCTGTTTCCTGTTTGAAATGTAATCCATAAATTCGGTGTCTGCCGGGCCCCAGGGTGTCTGCCGGGCCCCAGGGTGTCTGCCGGGCCCCAGGGTGTCTGCCGGGCCCCAGGGTGTCTGCCGGGCCACAGGGTGTCTGCCGGGCCACAGGGTGTCTGCCGGTCGCCAGGGTGTCTGCGCCGGGCCCCAGGGTGTCTGCGCCGGGCCCAGGGTGTCTGCTTGCCGGTGCAGCTTGTGTAATATGACCAACCCACTACAAACAAATTATTAAAATCCAGACAGAATTATTTACACAAGAAGCAATCTAATATCACACAGTCAAACGCTCAGAATAATTACAGGAATTCTGTTCGTCAAGAGACAAAGAGAAAGCACCATCACAAGGACACCGTCGGTCAGAAAGCGAGAGACTGGGAGAGAGCGAGAGACTGGGAGAGAGCGAGCGACGGAGGGAGAGCGAGAGACGGAGGGAGAGCGAGAGACTGAGGGAGAGCGAGAGACTGAGGGAGAGCGAGAGACTGAGGGAGAGCGAGAGACGGAGGGAGAGCGAGAGACGGAGGGAGAGCGAGAGACTGAGGGAGAGCGAGAGACGGAGGGAGAGCGAGAGACGGAGGGAGAGCGAGAGACGGAGGGAGAGCGAGAGACGGAGGGAGAGCGAGAGACGGAGGGAGAGCGAGAGACGGAGGGAGAGCGAGAGACGGAGGGAGAGCGAGAGACGGAGGGAGAGCGAGAGACGGAGGGAGAGCGAGAGACGGAGGGAGAGCGAGAGACGGAGGGAGAGCGAGAGACGGAGGGAGAGCGAGAGACGGAGGGAGAGCGAGAGACGGAGGGAGAGCGAGAGACGGAGGGAGAGCGAGAGACGGAGGGAGAGCGAGAGACGGAGGGAGAGCGAGAGACGGAGGGAGAGCGAGAGACGGAGGGAGAGCGAGAGACGGAGGGAGAGCGAGAGACGGAGGGAGAGCGAGAGACGGAGGGAGAGCGAGAGACGGAGGGAGAGCGAGAGACGGAGGGACGGAGGGAGCTAGAGAGCCAGGGGGAGCTGCTGTTCTGCAGCATCCACATGTCTGTAACCCGGTGATAAATGTGTGTCCTGCTGGAAGTCAAGGAACATGGAGTTGTTGGTGAGGCGAGGGTTAATTTCCCCCCACTCCGTTTTTAATGGACTCAGTGGCTCCTCTCACCTGTTCTCCTCTGTTCCACCTGGTTCCTCTGATTGGCTGTAATTAATCTTAGTTAAGCACGGCTCTGTGGAGAGCTGCCACCCTGTCTGCTGCAGGGGTGCTGACACACAGACAGACAGACAGACAGACAGACAGACAGACAGACAGACAGACAGACAGACAGACAGACAGACAGACAGACAGACAGACAGACAGACAGACAGACAGACAGACAGACAGACAGACAGACAGACAGACAGACAGACAGACAGACAGACAGACAGACAGATACGGAAACCCACAGGGGTCTGACTCGACACTGCTGTTGACCAGGTCCTATAGGAAAACCCACAGGGGTCTGACTCGACACTGCTGTTGACCAGGTCCTATAGGAAACCCCACAGGGGTCTGACTCGACACTGCTGTTGACCAGGACCTCTAGGAAACCCCACAGGGGTCTGACTCGACACTACTGTTGACCAGGACCTCTAGGAAACCCCAGGGGTCAGGGGACTGACTCAGACACTACAGGGGTCTGACCAGGACCTCTAGGAAACCCCACAGGGGTCTGACTCAACACTACTGTTGACCAGGACCTCTAGGAAACCCCACAGGGGTCTGACTCAGACACTACTGTTGACCAGGACCTATAGGAAACCCCAGGACAGGGACAGGGGTCTGACTCGACACTACTGTTGACCAGGACCTATAGGAAACCCCACAGGGGTCTGACTCAACACTACTGTTGACCAGGACCTATAGGAAACCCCACAGGGGTCTGACTCAACACTACTGTTGACCAGGACCTATAGGAAACCCCACAGGGGTCTGACTCAACACTACTGTTGACCAGGACCTATAGGAAACCCCACAGGGGTCTGACTCAACACTACTGTTGACCAGGACCTATAGGAAACCCCACAGGGGTCTGACTCAACACTACTGTTGACCAGGACCTATAGGAAACCCCACAGGGGTCTGACTCAAAGCGAGTGCCCGGTCTCGGGAATACTGTGTCATTTGTTATGTGACCATAGAGGGACTGACAACATTTTAGTATGAATAATACCGAAAGCAGTGGGCTGTGACTGACTGACGCCCTGTTCTCATCCCCTGGTCTCATCCCCTGGTCTCATCCCCTGGTCTCATCCCCTGGTCTCAGCCCCCTGGTCTCAGCCCCTGGTCTCAGCCCTGGTCTCAGCCCCTGGTCTCATCCCCTGGTCTCATCCCCTGGTCTCATCCCCTGGTCTCATCCCCTGGTCTCAGCCCCTGGTCTCAGCCCCTGGTCTCAGCCCCTGGTCTCATCCCCTGGTCACATCCCCTGGTCACATCCCCTGGTCACATCCCCTGGTCACATCCCCTGGTCTCATCCCCTGGTCTCATCCCCTGGTCTCATCCCCTGGTCTCAGGCCCTGTTCTCATCCCCTGTTCTCATCCCCTGTTCTCATCCCCTGTTCTCAGGCCCTGTTCTCATCCCCTGGTCTCATCCCCTGGTCTCATCCCCTGGTCTCATCCCCTGGTCTCAGCCCCTGGTCTCAGCCCCTGGTCTCAGCCCCTGGTCTCAGCCCCTGGTCTCAGCCCTTGGTCTCAGCCCCTGGTCTCATCCCATTGACTCGGTACCGGCACCCCCTGTATATAGCCTCGTTATTGTTATGTACGTATATTGTTAGTTTTTGATTTAGAGTAGATCAAATTTTTAAAAAACGTTTAGTTTATTTAGTAATTTTTTTTAAAACTCTATTTCTTGAACTGCGTTGGATAACAAGGGCTTGTAAGTCAACATATCACGGTAACACCTGTCGCATGTGACAAATACAATTAGATTTGGTTTGAGAATGTAGCTGTGCTGTTGTCAATAGTCTATGGAGAGAGATGAGTATCTAGAAGGTTTGAGAATGTAGCTGTGCTGTTGTCAATAGTCTATGGAGAGAGATGAGTATCTAGAAGGTTTGAGAATGTAGCTGTGCTGTTGTCAATAGTCTATGGAGAGAGATGAGTATCTAGAAGGTTTGAGAATGTAGCTGTGCTGTTGTCAATAGTCTATGGAGAGAGATGAGTATCTAGAAGGTTTGAGAATGTAGCTGTGCTGTTGTCAATAGTCTATGGAGAGAGATGAGTATCTAGAAGGTTTGAGAATGTAGCTGTGCTGTTGTCAATAGTCTATGGAGAGAGATGAGTATCTAGAAGGTTTGAGAATGTAGCTGTGCTGTTGTCAATAGTCTATGGAGAGAGATGAGGATCATTTTATGAGAAAATGCGTAACTGTGTAAATATTCCTCTCTTTCTCTGCTCGTCTTTAGACTCAGTCGTCCCTTCCCTTTGAATCTTTTCACTTGAATGAGAATCACACAGCGTGTAACTACCTGCTCCCAGGCTTCATTATAGAGCACAGGCTTTTAAAGGAGCCATTACCCATAGTCCTCTGTTCTCCCACGGAATGTTATTGAAGACACTTCCATCATCATCTCACTTAAACCTCATCTCATCCCGCGGGGGGAGGGGGTGGTCTGAACAGACCGTTCACCTCCTCCATACGGCCCTGGTCTCATGAGGATCTGAACAGACCGTCTCACCTCCTCCATACGGTCTCATGAGGATCTGAACAGACCGTTCACCTGGTCCATAGGTCTCATGAGGATCTGAACAGATGTTCACCTCCTCCATACGGTTTGAGTAATGAGGATCTGAACAGACCGTCAATAGTCTCCATACGGAGATGAGGATCTGAACAGACCGTTCACCTCCTCCATACGAATGAGGATCTGAACAGACTGTTGTCACCTCCTCCATACGGTACGGACGATGAGGATCTGAACAGACCGTTCACCACCTCCATAGGTTTGATGAGGATCTGAACAGACTGTTCACCTCCTCCATGGACAAATACGATGAGGATCTGAACAGACCGTTCACCTCCTCCATACGGTATGGAGAGAGATGAGGATCTGAACAGAATGTCACCTGTCCTGTTGTCAATAGTCTGAACAGATGAGTATCCTCCATACGAAGGTTTGAGAATCTGTGCTGTTGTCAATAGTCCATGGAGAGAGATGAGTATCTAGAACAGACCGGTTTGATACGAATGAGGATCTGAACAGACCGTGCTGTTGTCAATAGTCTATGGAGAGAGATGAGTATCTAACAGAGGTTTGAGAATGTCCAGCTGTGCTGTTGTCAATAGTCTGGAAGAGACCGTTCACCTCCTCCAAGGTTTGAGGATCTGAACTGACCTGTTCAATCCTCCATGGAGAGGATGAGGATCTGAACAGACCGTTCACCTGTCCATACGGTTGTCAATAGTCTATGGAGGATCTGAACAGACCGTACCTCTAGAAGGTTTGAGAATGAACTGTGCTGTTGTCAATAGTCTATGGAGAGAGATGAGGATCTGAACAGACCGTTTGAGAATGTAGCTGATGAGGATTGTCAATACCTCTCCATACGGAGATGAGGATCTGAACAGACCGTTCACCTCTATGGATGAGGTTTGAGAATGTAGCTGTGCTGTTGTCAATAGTCCATGGAGAGAGATGAGGATCTGAACAGGTTTGAGAATGTAGCTGTGAGGTTGTCAATAGTCCTCCATGGAGGTGAGGATCTGAACAGACCGTTCACCTCCTACAAGGTTTGAGAGGATCTGAACAGACCGTGCTGTTGTCCATAGTCTATGGAGATGAGGATGAACAGACCGTATCTCCATAGGTTTGAGAATGTAATGAGGATCTGAACAGACTTCACCTCCTCCATACGGTACGATGAGGATCTGAACAGACCTGTGCTGTTCCTCCATAGTCTATGAGGATCTGAACAGACCGTTCACCTCCTCCATACGGTTTGAGGATCTAACAGACCTGTTGTCAATCCTCCATGGAGAGAGTGAGGATCTGAACAGACCGTTCACCTCCTCCAATACGGTGCGGTTGTAAATAGGATCTGAACAGACCGTTCACCTCTCTACGTCGATGAGGATCTGAACAGACCGTTCACCTCCTCTTTTCGGTGAATGAGATCTACAAGGTTCTGAACAGACCATTCACCTCCTCCATACGGACATTATGAGGATCTGAACAGAATGTTCACCTCCTCCATAGTCCTGAGAGATCTGAACAGACCGTTCACCTCCCATACGGTGCGGTGAGGATCTGAACAGACCGTTCACCTCTCCATACGGTTTGATGAGGATCTGAACAGACCGTTCCTCCTCCATACGGAGATGGGGTGAGGATCTGAACAGACCGTTCACCTCCTCCATACGGTATGGAGACGATGAGGATCTGAACAGACCGTTCACCTCCTCCATACGGTCGATGAGGATCTGAACAGACCGTTCACCTCCTCCATACGGTATCTTTTCACGATGAGGATCTGAACAGACCGTTCACCTCCTCCATACGGCTTCGGTACGATGAGGATCTGAACAGACCGTTCACCTCCTCCATACGGTACGGTGAGGATCTGAACAGACCGTTCACCTCCTCCATACGGTACGGTGAGGATCTGAACAGACCGTTCACCTCCTCCATACGGGGGTACGATGAGGATCTGAACAGACCGTTCACCTCCTCCATACGGTACGGTACGATGAGGATCTGAACAGACCGTTCACCTCCTCCATACGGTACGGTGAGGATCTGAACAGACCGTTCACCTCCTCCATACGGTATGAGGATCTGAACAGACCGTTCACCTCCTCCATACGGTACGGTGAGGATCTGAACAGACCGTTCACCTCCTCCATACGGTACGGTGAGGATCTGAACAGACCGTTCACCTCCTCCATACGGTACGGTGAGGATCTGAACAGACCGTTCACCTCCTCCATACGGTACGGTGAGGATCTGAACAGACCGTTCACCTCCTCCATACGGTACGGTGAGGATCTGAACAGACCGTTCACCTCCTCCATACGGTACGGTGAGGATCTGAACAGACCGTTCACCTCCTCCATACGGTACGGTGAGGATCTGAACAGACCGTTCACCTCCTCCATACGGTACGGTGAGGATCTGAACAGACCGTTCACCTCCTCCATACGGTGCGGTACGGTGAGGATCTGAACAGACCGTTCACCTCCTCCATACGGTACGGTGAGAGGATCTGAACAGACCGTTCACCTCCTCCATACGGTACGGTGAGGATCTGAACAGACCGTTCACCTCCTCCATACGGTACGGTGAGGATCTGAACAGACCGTTCACCTCCTCCATACGGTACGGTGAGGATCTGAACAGACCGTTCACCTCCTCCATACGGTACGGTACGATGAGGATCTGAACAGACCGTTCACCTCCTCCATACGGTACGATGAGGATCTGAACAGACCGTTCACCTCCTCCATACGGTACGGTACGATGAGGATCTGAACAGACCGTTCACCTCCTCCATACGGTACGGTACGATGAGGATCTGAACAGACCGTTCACCTCCTCCATACGGTACGATGAGGATCTGAACAGACCGTTCACCTCCTCCATACGGTACGGTACGATGAGGATCTGAACAGACCGTTCACCTCCTCCATACGGTACGGTGAGGATCTGAACAGACCGTTCACCTCCTCCATACGGTACGGTGAGGATCTGAACAGACCGTTCACCTCCTCCATACGGTACGATGAGGATCTGAACAGACCGTTCACCTCCTCCATACGGTACGATGAGGATCTGAACAGACCGTTCACCTCCTCCATACGGTACGATGAGGATCTGAACAGACCGTTCACCTCCTCCATACGGTACGGTACGATGAGGATCTGAACAGACCGTTCACCTCCTCCATACGGTACGGTGAGGATCTGAACAGACCGTTCACCTCCTCCATACGGTACGATGAGGATCTGAACAGACCGTTCACCTCCTCCATACGGTACGGTACGGTGAGGATCTGAACAGACCGTTCACCTCCTCCATACGGTACGGTACGATGAGGATCTGAACAGACCGTTCACCTCCTCCATACGGTACGGTACGATGAGGATCTGAACAGACCGTTCACCTCCTCCATACGGTACGGTGAGGATCTGAACAGACCGTTCACCTCCTCCATACGGTACGGTGAGGATCTGAACAGACCGTTCACCTCCTCCATACGGTACGGTGAGGATCTGAACAGACCGTTCACCTCCTCCATACGGTACGGTGAGGATCTGAACAGACCGTTCACCTCCTCCATACGGTACGGTACGATGAGGATCTGAACAGACCGTTCACCTCCTCCATACGGTACGGTACGATGAGGATCTGAACAGACCGTTCACCTCCTCCATACGGTACGGTGAGGATCTGAACAGACCGTTCACCTCCTCCATACGGTACGGTGAGGATCTGAACAGACCGTTCACCTCCTCCATACGGTACGGTGAGGATCTGAACAGACCGTTCACCTCCTCCATACGGTACGGTGAGGATCTGAACAGACCGTTCACCTCCTCCATACGGTACGGTGAGGATCTGAACAGACCGTTCACCTCCTCCATACGGTACGGTGAGGATCTGAACAGACCGTTCACCTCCTCCATACGGTACGGTACGATGAGGATCTGAACAGACCGTTCACCTCCTCCATACCGTACGGTGAGGATCTGAACAGACCGTTCACCTCCTCCATACGGTACGATCGATGAGGATCTGAACAGACCGTTCACCTCCTCCATACGGTACGGTACGATGAGGATCTGAACAGACCGTTCACCTCCTCCATACGGTACGGTACGATGAGGATCTGAACAGACCGTTCACCTCCTCCATACGGTACGGTGAGGATCTGAACAGACCGACAGTCTTAACTCAATTAGTTGTGTTTTGAAATATCCCCCCCTAGATCACATGATCAAGGTGTCTCATTCATATGCAGGGGAGGAACCTTAGGGACATAGAAGGGTGGTGGGGGGGGGGTGTAGGAGGCCCTTGCTTTTGGGCCCTTGCAGACAGACACACAACACAATCACCAAACCAAATGGGATATCAACAGCAAACTCATTCCCCGTCTCCCCCGACTGACTGACTGATAGCAGAACCAACTGGTCTAAAGAAATGACTGAAGAATCGTTCCTGTGCGTCCCAAATGACCGACTACCCCCCCCCCTTTTTTATAGGGGTACTACTTTTGTTTAAAACTAGTGCGCTATAGAGGGAATAGAGTTCCATTTGGGTCTTGGTCTATAGTAGTGCACTATATAGGACCCTGGTCTATAGTAGTGCACTATATAGGGCCCTGGTCTATAGTAGTGCACTATATAGGACCCTGGTCTAAAGTAGTGCACTATATAGGACCCTGGTCTAAAGTAGTGCACTATATAGGACCCTGGTCTAAAGTAGTGCACTATATAGGACCCTGGTCTAAAGTAGTGCACTATATAGGACCCTGGTCTAAAGTAGTGCACTATATAGGACCCTGGTCTAAAGTAGTGCACTATATAGGACCCTGGTCTAAAGTAGTGCTCTATATAGGGAATAGGGCCCTGGTCTATAGTAGTGTACTATATAGGGAATAGGGTCCTGGTCTATAGTAGTGCTCTATATAGGGAATAGGGCCCTGGTCTATAGTAGTGCACTATATAGGGAATAGGGCCCTGGTCTAAAGTAGTGCTCTATATAGGGAATAGGGCCCTGGTCTATAGTAGTGCTATATATAGGGCCCTGGTCTATAGTGTAGTGTACTATATAGGGAATAGGGCCCTGGTCTATAGTAGTGCTATATATAGGGTCCTGGTCTAAAGTAGTGTACTATATAGGGAATAGGGTGTTGTTTTGGGGACGTGTGCTAGGAGAGGTGAATGTGGCTGGGTCACATTGTCTCCGTGATTTATATAATAGAATTAGCTTTTCTCTGTGATAAGGAAGCTTCTAGACCACAGTATTATCTCTCTGGTTGGATGGGTGTGGGGGTGTGTGTGTGGGGGTGTGTGTGTGTGGGGGGGTGTGTGTGTGTGGGGGGTGTGTGGGGGTGTGTGTGGGGGTGTGTGTGTGTGTGGGGGGGTGTGTGTGTGGGGGGGTGTGTGGGTGGGGGGGGGTGGGTGGGTGGGGGGGTGTGTGGGGGGTGTGTGTGGGGGTGTGTGTTTGTGGGGGTGTGTGTGGGTTGTGTTGTTTTTCTCTCACCGGAAACACCAGTGTTGTGACCTACTTAGGGGGAGAAATCTACATTAAGATGCAGTGAGGGGAGTGTGTTGTGTTTATAAACATGGGGTGTTTGTGTCCAGGGGGCCTGATGTGTTTATAAAAGGGTGTTCCACTAGTGTACGGTGTGGGGTTTCTAAAAGTGTAGACTGTGTTGTGTTGGATTTTTTTAACTTCTGTCTGTACCCTCCCTGATTCTCTTCCAGAAACACCAGTCTGTCTGTGACCTACTATTTAACCGGGTTCTGTCTGTAGGTACCAAACGGGAGAGAAATCTACATTAAGATGCAGTGAGGAGAGCGACAGTTAGTTTATAAACATGTTTATTTGTTCTGAGTGTTTGAGTCCAGAAGTACGAGTCTGCCTGATGAAAAATGTTTATAAAAGACTGTAGACTGTGTTCCACTACTGTAGGGCTGAGAGGTCCTCCCTGGTATTGAACCGGGTTCTGTCTGTAGGGCTGAGAGGTCCTCCCTGGTATTGAACCGGGTTCTGTCTGTAGGGCTGAGAGGTCCTCTCTGGTATTGAACCGGGTTCTGTCTGTAGGGCTGAGAGGTCCTCCCTGGTATTGAACCGGGTTCTGTCTGTAGGGCTGAGAGGTCCTCCCTGGTATTGAACCGGGTTCTGTCTGTAGGGCTGAGAGGTCCTCCCTGGTATTGAACCGGGTTCTGTCTGTAGGGCTGAGAGGTCCTCTCTGGTATTGAACCGGGTTCTGTCTGTAGGGCTGAGAGGTCCTCCCTGGTATTGAACCGGGTTCTGTCTGTAGGGCTGAGAGGTCCTCTCTGGTATTGAACCGGGTTCTGTCTGTAGGGCTGAGAGGTCCTCCCTGGTATTGAACCGGGTTCTGTCTGTAGGGCTGAGAGGTCCTCTCTGGTATTGAACCGGGTTCTGTCTGTAGGGCTGAGAGGTCCTCCCTGGTATTTAACCGGGTTCTGTCTGTAGGGCTGAGAGGTCCTCCCTGGTATTTAACCGGGTTCTGTCTGTAGGGCTGAGAGGTCCTCTCTGGTATTGAACCGGGTTCTGTCTCATGCTTTGGGTCCCTAGTTGCACTGCTGTACTTGTTGAACTCAGTCTGGCTTGTTGAACTCAGTCTGGCTTGTTGAACTCAGTCTGGCTGGCTGCTTTGTCTGCCTCAACAATGGCCTGGTTCTGCGTGACGGAGGCTAGCGTGGGGTGGGCGCCAAGGCCAGCACCTCTTCTAAATGTGTTCTATCATCTGCCCCATAGTCTGCTTTAAGCCAGCCTGTAGTCATGGGTTCTCAACAGAAGTTGAGTTGGTCCTTCTGTAGCTCAGTTGGTAGAGCATGGCGGTTGTAATGCCAGGTTAGTGGGTTCGATTCCCGGGACCACCCATACGTAGAATGTATGCACACATGACTGTAAGTCGCTTTGGATAAAAGCGTCTGCTAAATGGCATATATTATTAGAAGTCTAGCTCACTTCTTTTACTCTGTCTCCTGCTCATCTTCCTCCTCCTCCTTCCCTCTTGTCTCCTGCTCAGCTTCCTCCTCCTCCTTCCCTCTCTTGTCTACTGCTCATCTTCCTCCTCCTCCTTCCCTCTCTTGTCCCCTGCTCATCTTCCTCCTCCTCCTTCCCTCTCTTGTCTCCTGCTCCTCTTCCTCCTCCTTCCCTCTCTTGTCTCCTGCTCCTCCTCCTCCTTCCCTCTCTTGTCTCCTGCTCCTCCTCCTCCTTCCCTCTCTTGTCTCCTGCTCATCTTCCTCCTCCTTCCCTCTTGTGTCCCCTGCTCATCTTCCTCCTCCTCCTTCCCTGTCTTGTCTGCTGCTCATCTTCCTCCTCCTCCTTCCCTCTTGTGTCCCCTGCTCATCTTCCTCCTCCTCCTTCCCTGTCTTGTCTACTGCTCATCTTCCTCCTCCTCCTTCCCTCTCTTGTCCCCTGCTCATCTTCCTCCTCCTCCTTCCCTCTCTTGTCTCCTGCTCATCTTCCTCCTCCTCCTTCCCTCTCTTGTCTCCTGCTCATCTTCCTCCTCCTCCTTCCCTCTCTTGTCTCCTGCTCATCTTCCTCCTCCTCCTTCCCTCTCTTGTCTCCTGCTCATCTTCCTCCTCCTCCTTCCCTCTCTTGTCTCCTGCTCATCTTCCTCCTCCTCCTTCCCTCTTGTGTCCCCTGCTCATCTCCCTCCTCCTCCTTCCCTCTCTTGTCTCCTGCTCATCTTCCTCCTCCTCCTCCTTCCCTCTTGTGTCTCCTGCTCATCTTCCTCCTCCTCCTTCCCTCTTGTGTCTCCTGCTCATCTTCCTCCTCCTCCTTCCCTCTCTTGTCTCCTGCTCATCTTCCTCCTCCTCCTTCCCTCTCTTGTCTCCTGCTCATCTTCCTCCTCCTCCTTCCCTCTCTTGTCTCCTGCTCATCTTCCTCCTCCTCCTTCCCTCTTGTGTCCCCTGCTCATCTTCCTCCTCCTCCTTCCCTCTCTTGTCTCCTGCTCCTCTTCCTCCTCCTTCCCTCTCTTGTCTCCTGCTCCTCCTCCTCCTTCCCTCTCTTGTCTCCTCCTCCTCCTTCCCTCTCTTGTCTCCTGCTCATCTTCCTCCTCCTCCTTCCCTCTCTTGTCTCCTGCTCATCTTCCTCCTCCTCCTCCTTCCCTCTCTTGTCTCCTGCTCATCTCCCTCTTGCTCCTTCTTCCACTCCCCCCCCCTCCCTCTTCTTGTCTCTCTCCTCCATCTATTTAATCCCCAGTCCTCCTCCCGTCAGTTTAACTGTTGCTAAGGCCAGAGCAGACAGTCACTGAATCCCCAGTCCTCCTCCCGTCAGTTTAACTGTTGCTAAGGCCAGAGCAGACAGTCACTGAATCCCCAGTCCTTCTTCCATCAGTTTAACTGTTGCTAAGGCCAGAGCAGACAGTCACTGAATCCCCAGTCCTCCTCCCGTCAGTTTAACTGTTGCTAAGGCCAGAGCAGACAGTCACTGAATCCCCAGTCCTCCTCCCGTCAGTTTAACTGTTGCTAAGGCCAGAGCAGACAGTCACTGAATCCCCAGTCCTTCTTCCATCAGTTTAACTGTTGCTAAGGCCAGAGCAGACAGTCACTGAATCCCCAGTCCTCCTCCCGTCAGTTTAACTGTTGCTAAGGCCAGAGCAGACAGTCACTGAATCCCCAGTCCTCCTCCCGTCAGTTTAACTGTTGCTAAGGCCAGAGCAGACAGTCACTGAATCCCCAGTCCTCCTCCCGTCAGTTTAACTGTTGCTAAGGCCAGAGCAGACAGTCACTGAATCCCCAGTCCTCCTCCCGTCAGTTTAACTGTTGCTAAGGCCAGAGCAGACAGTCACTGAATCCCCAGTCCTCCTCCCCCGTCAGTTTAACTGTTGCTAAGGCCAGAGCAGACAGTCACTGAATCCCCAGTCCTTCTTCCGTCAGTTTAACTGTTGCTAAGGCCAGAGCAGACAGTCACTGAATCCCCAGTCCTCCTCCCGTCAGTTTAACTGTTGCTAAGGCCAGAGCAGACAGTCACTGAATCCCCAGTCCTCTCCCGTCAGTTTAACTGTTGCTAAGGCCAGAGCAGACAGTCACTGAATCCCCAGTCCTTCTTCCATCAGTTTAACTGTTGCTAAGGCCAGAGCAGACAGTCACTGAATCCCCAGTCCTCCTCCCGTCAGTTTAACTGTTGCTAAGGCCAGAGCAGACAGTCACTGAATCCCCAGTCCTCCTCCCGTCAGTTTAACTGTTGCTAAGGCCAGAGCAGACAGTCACTGAATCCCCAGTCCTCCTCCCGTCAGTTTAACTGTTGCTAAGGCCAGAGCAGACAGTCACTGAATCCCCAGTCCTCCTCCCGTCAGTTTAACTGTTGCTAAGGCCAGAGCAGACAGTCACTGAATCCCCAGTCCTCCTCCCGTCAGTTTAACTGTTGCTAAGGCCAGAGCAGACAGTCACTGAATCCCCAGTCCTCCTCCCGTCAGTTTAACTGTTGCTAAGGCCAGAGCAGACAGTCACTGAATCCCCAGTCCTTCTTCCGTCAGTTTAACTGTTGCTAAGGCCAGAGCAGACAGTCACTGAATCCCCAGTCCTTCTTCCATCAGTTTAACTGTTGCTAAGGCCAGAGCAGACAGTCACTGAATCCCCAGTCCTCCTCCCGTCAGTTTAACTGTTGCTAAGGCCAGAGCAGACAGTCACTGAATCCCCAGTCCTCCTCCCGTCAGTTTAACTGTTGCTAAGGCCAGAGCAGACAGTCACTGAATCCCCAGTCCTCCTCCCGTCAGTTTAACTGTTGCTAAGGCCAGAGCAGACAGTCACTGAATCCCCAGTCCTTCTTCCGTCAGTTTAACTGTTGCTAAGGCCAGAGCAGACAGTCACTGAATCCCCAGTCCTCCTCCCGTCAGTTTAACTGTTGCTAAGGCCAGAGCAGACAGTCACTGAAACCAGCTCCTTTCAGGGTGTCCAGTATGTAGACAGCCTAATAAAAATATATATTCTTTACAGTCAAGTTATTCTGTCAGAAGGTCTTATCGTCACAGGGAGGAGGGTTGATGTGTCTCTGTTCTCTCAGAAGTCACCTGCCACTTAGTGATTTTTACTGATATCAATATTATTTATGAATTAAAGTGATAAGAACTTTTTAATTCCGTTACCAAATATGTATTACTGCAATTTAATTGGCTACAAGGGGAAGTCTGGAGGTCAAACGAAGAGTGTTAAAACAGTCTAGAAAATCTCTCTCTCTCTCGTTAATGTCACATTCTGGCTCTCTCTCTGGCTCTCTCTCTGGCTCTCTCTGGCTCTCTCTCTGGCTCTCTCTCTGGCTCTCTGGCTCTCTCTCTGGCTCTCTCTCTGGCTCTCTCCCTGGCTCTCTCTCTCTGGCTCTCTCTCTCTCTGGCTCCCTCTCTCTCTGGCTCTCTCTCTCTGGCTCTCTCTCTCTCTGGCTCTCTCTCTCTGGCTCTCTCTCTCTCTGGCTCTCTCTCTCTCTCTCTCTCTCTCTGGCTCTCTCTCTCTCTGGCTCTCTCTCTCTCTGGCTCTCTCTCTCTCTCTGGCTCTCTCTCTCTCTCTGGCGCTCTCTCTCT
>NW_025746491.1:30000-108909 GCF_021184085.1 Oncorhynchus gorbuscha
TCTCTCTCTCTGGCTCTCTCTCTCTGGCTCTCTCTCTCTGGCTCTCTCTCTCTGGCTCTCTCTCTCTGGCTCTCTCTCTGGCTCTCTCTCTCTGGCTCTCTCTCTCTCTCTGGCTCTCTCTGGCTCTCTCTCTCTCTGGCTCTCTCTCTCTCTGGCTCTCTCTCTCTGGCTCTCTCTCTCTGGCTCTCTCTCTCTGGCTCTCTCTCTCTGGCTCTCTCTCTCTGGCTCTCTCTCTCGTTAATGTCACCTCTCTTTCTCTCTCTGTGTGTCTTTCTCTCAATTCAATTCAAGGAGCTTTATTGTCATGGGAAACGTGTTAACATTGTCAAAGCAAGTGAGGTAGATAATATACAAAGTGAAATAAACAATAAAAAGGATCAGTAAACATTACACACACACAGAAGTTTCAAAACAATAAAGACATTACAAATGTCATATTATATTTATAAATATACAGCGTTGTAACAATGTGCAAATAGTTAAAGTACACAAGGGAAAATAAATAAACATAAATATGGGTTGTATTTACAATGGTGTTTGTTCTTCACTGGTTGCCCTTTTCTCGTGGTAACAGAACTCTCTCTCTGTGTGTGTGTGTGTGTGTGTGTGAGAGACCTACCCATTAACTTCCTGTCTCTTCGTTGATTGTATCATCTAGGCTTGGGCGATGTACAGGGCGATGTACAGGGCGATGTACAGGGCGATGTACAGGGCGAAGTACAGGGCGATGTACAGGGCGAAGTACAGGGCGATGTACAGGGCGATGGCGATGTACAGGGCGATGTACAGGGCGATGGCGATGTACAGGGCGATGTACAGGGCGATGTACAGGGCGATGTACAGGGCGATGGCGATGTACAGGGCGATGTACAGGGCGATGGCGATGTACAGGGCGATGTACAGGGCGATGGCGATGTACAGGGCGATGGCGATGTACAGGGCGATGTACAGGGCGATGGCGATGTACAGGGCGATGGCGATGTACAGGGCGATGGCGATGTACAGGGCGATGGCGATGTACAGGGCGATGGCGATGTACAGGGCGATGTACAGGGCGATGGCGATGTACAGGGCGATGTACAGGGCGATGGCGATGTACAGGGCGATGTACAGGGCGATGGCGATGTACAGGGCGATGTACAGGGCGATGGCGATGTACAGGGCGATGGCGATGTACAGGGCGATGGCGATGTACAGGGCGATGGCGATGTACAGGGCGATGTACAGGGCGATGGCGATGTACAGGGTGATGTACAGGGCGATGTACAGGGCGATGGCGATGTACAGGGCGATGGCGATGTACAGGGCGATGGCGATGTACAGGGTGATGTACAGGGCGATGGCGATGTACAGGGCGATGTACAGGGCGATGGCGATGTACAGGGTGATGTACAGGGTGATGTACAGGGTGATGTACAGGGTGATGTACAGGGTGATGTACAGGGTGATGGCGACGTACAGGGCGATGGCGATGTACAGGGCGACGTACAGGGCGATGGCGATGTACAGGGCGATGTACAGGGCGATGTACAGGGCGATGTACAGGGCGATGTACAGGGCGATGGCGATGTACAGGGCGATGGCGATGTACAGGGCGTGGCGATGTACAGGGGCGATGGCGATGTACAGGGCGATGTACAGGCGATGTACAGGGCGATGGCGATGTACAGGGCGTGGCGATGTACAGGGCGATGGCGATGTACAGGGCGATGGCGATGTACAGGGCGATGGCGATGTACAGGGCGATGGCGATGTACAGGGCGATGTACAGGGCGATGGCGATGTACAGGGCGATGTACAGGGCGATGGCGATGTACAGGGCGATGTACAGGGCGATGGCGATGTACAGGGCGATGTACAGGCGATGTACAGGGCGATGGCGATGTACAGGGCGATGTACAGGGCGATGGCGTGTACAGGGCGATGTACAGGGCGATGGCGATGTACAGGGCGATGTACAGGGCGATGGCGATGTACAGGGCGATGTACAGGGCGATGGCGATGTACAGGGCGATGGCGCTAGTGTACAGGGCGATGTACAGGGCGATGGCGTGTACAGGGCGATGTACAGGGCGATGGCGATGTACAGGGCGATGTACAGGGCGATGGCGATGTACAGGGCGATGTACAGGGCGATGGCGATGTACAGGGCGATGTACAGGGCGATGGCGATGTACAGGGCGATGTACAGGGCGATGGCGATGTACAGGGCGATGTACAGGGCGATGGCGATGTACAGGGCGATGTACAGGGCGATGTACAGGGCGATGGCGATGTACAGGGCGATGTACAGGGCGATGGCGATGTACAGGGCGATGTACAGGGCGATGGCGATGTACAGGGCGATGTACAGGGCGATGGCGATGTACAGGGCGATGTACAGGGCGATGGCGATGTACAGGGCGATGTACAGGGCGATGTACATGGCGATGTACAGGGCGATGTACAGGGCGATGTACATGGCGATGTACATGGCGATGTACAGGGCGATGTACAGGGCGATGTACAGGGCGATGGCGATGTACAGGGCGATGTACAGGGCGATGGCGATGTACAGGGCGATGTACAGGGCGATGGCGATGTACAGGGCGATGTACAGGGCGATGGCGATGTACAGGGCGATGTACAGGGCGATTGCGATGTGCGATGGCGATGTACAGGGCGATATGTACAGGGCGATATGTACAGGGCGATGTACAGGGCGATGTACAGGGCGATGTACAGGGCGATGTACAGGGCGATGTACAGGGCGATATGTACAGGGCGATGTACAGGGCGATGTACAGGGCGATGGCGATGTACAGGGCGATGTACAGGGCGATGGCGATGTACAGGGCGATGTACAGGGCGATGTACAGGGCGATGTACAGGGCGATGTACAGGGCGATGTACAGGGCGATGTACAGGGTGATGTACAGGGCGATGTACAGGGCGATGTACAGGGCGATGTACAGGCATTACGTCGGTCTGATGCCCCCTTAGTTTAACCTGCTAGTCTTCAGATCCCCTTAGTTTAACCTGCTAGTCTTCAGATCCCCTTAGTTTAACCTGCTAGTCTTCAGATCCCCTTAGTTTAACCTGCTAGTCTTCCGATCCCCTTAGTTTAACTTGCTAGTCTTCCGATCCCCTTAGTTTAACTTGCTAGTCTTCAGATCCCCTTAGTTTAACCTGCTAGTCTTCAGATCCCCTTAGTTTAACCTGCTAGTCTTCAGATCCCCTTAGTTTAACCTGCTAGTCTTCCGATCCCCTTAGTTTAACTTGCTAGTCTTCCGATCCCCTTAGTTTAACCTGCTAGTCTTCAGATCCCCTTAGTTTAACCTGCTAGTCTTCAGATCCCCTTAGTTTAACCTGCTAGTCTTCCGATCCCCTTAGTTTAACCTGCTAGTCTTCTAACCTGCTAGTCTTCTAAGTGTCAGTGATGAGGAAACACACAGTGCCTTCAGATCTCTTGACTTTTTTCTACATTTTGTAAAAATAAAAAATCCTCATCAATCTACACACAATACCTCATAATGACATCACAATACCTCATAATGACATCACAATACCCCATAATGACATCACAATACCTCATAATGAGAGGTGGGGCTGGTATGGGGATGGATGTTCTGAGGGGGGGCTGGTTGGGGGATATATGTTCTGAGGAAGGGGGTGGACCGGTTGGGGGATGGATGTTCTGAGGAGGGGGGGACTGGTTGGGGGTCCAGAATGAATGTTTGGGGATAAGTAGGGGGCTTGGAGGCCACAGCTGGCCAATGAGACACGGATGAATCAATTTCTCTCCATCTCCATCTCTCTGTTACTTAATAGCCAGACTGGTGTGTGTCTGACTCTGTCTGCGCCCTGTGATTGACTGGGATGGTACACACACCAACAGCCACACTCGGAGTGATGTGTAAATGTGCTGTCTGTCCTCGTTAACCTCCCGGTGCTGTCTGTCTCCAGTCTTCCTCCTTCTGTAGCTCAGTTGGTAGAGCATGGCACTTGTAACGCCAGGGTAGTGGGTTCGATCCCCGGGACCACCCATACGTAGAATGTATGCACACATGACTGTAAGTCGCTTTGGATAAAAGCGTCTGCTAAATGGCATTTATTATTATTATATATTATTCCTCTACTCTACTCTGTCTGTCAGTGGGAGGCCAGGGGAGGAATATGGTTGATTCCCCAGCAGAGAGGGAGATGGTTGATTCCCCAGCAGAGAGGGAGATGGTTGATTCAGTCTGCTGTCATGTATTTATAACCTACCTGATGAATGGAAAAAGTAACAATGTCTCCTTCCTTCCTTCCTTCCCCCTTCCTCTCCTCCTTCCTTCTCCCTCTCTCCACCCTCTCTCCTCCACCTCTCCCCCTCTCTCGTCTTCTTCTCCCCCCTCCCTCCTCTCCATCTCTCTCCTCTCTTCCCCCCACCCCACCTCTCCTCTCCTTCTCTCTCCTCTCCTTCTCCCTCCCCCCTCTCCACCCCCCCCCCCCACCCTCCTCCCCCCCCCCACCTCTCCTCTCCACCCCCCCACCTCTCCCCCCCCCACCTCTCCTCTCCTCCCCCTCTCCCACCCTCTCCCCCTCTCCTCCCACCCTCTCTCCTCCCCCTCTCTCCTCTCCACCCTCTCTCCCCTCTACACCCTCTCTTCTCCACCTCCCCTTCCCCCCCTCTAGTCCAGTATCAGATGGAGATGATGCGATCTCTTCGTCATGTCAACATTGACCATCTCCATGTGGGCTGGTACCAGTCAACCTATTATGGATCATTTGTCAGCCGGGCCCTGCTGGACTCTCAGTTCAGTTACCAGCACGCCATCGAGGAGTCTGTCGTTCTCATCTACGGTAAGTTATCCGTCTGAGACACACACACACACCACACCACACACACACCTGACAAGGCTGCTAAGGTGTGAGCCATGCTCACCTACAGTAAGTGGAGATTGGATGGAAACTAAAGTTATATAGCTGACACACACCTTAACAAATCCACCCTGACACGATACTCCTGTCTCTGCTGTTAAGGTGCTGCTAGGTGGTAGTGATGCTACTGTCTCTGCTGTTAAGGTGTTGCTAGGTGGTAGTGATACTACTGTCTCTGCTGTTAAGGTGCTGCTAGGTGGTAGTGATGCTACTGTCTCTGCTGTTAAGGTGCTGCTAGGTGGTAGTGATGCTACTGTCTCTGCTGTTAAGGTGCTGCTAGGTGGTAGTGATGCTACTGTCTCTGCTGTTAAGGTGCTGCTAGGTGGTAGTGATGCTACTGTCTCTGCTGTTAAGGTGCTGCTAGGTGGTAGTGATGCTACTGTCTCTGCTGTTAATAAGGTGCTGCTAGGTGGTAGTGATACTACTGTCTCTGCTGTTAAGGTGCTGCTAGGTGGTAGTGATACTACTGTCTCTGCTGTTAAGGTGCTGCTAGGTGGTAGTGATGCTACTGTCTCTGCTGTTAAGGTGCTGCTAGGTGGTAGTGATGCTACTGTCTCTGCTGTTAAGGTGCTGCTAGGTGGTAGTGATGCTACTGTCTCTGATGTAAAGGTGCTGCTAGGTGGTAGTGATGCTACTGTCTCTGCTGTTAAGGTGCTGCTAGGTGGTAGTGATGCTACTGTCTCTGATGTAAAGGTGACTTCACGACAGTGACTTCTCTGACAGTGACTTCACGACAGTGACTTCACGACAGTGACTTCACGACAGTGACTTCACGACAGTGACTTCACGACAGTGACTTCACGACAGTGACTTCACGACAGTGACTTCACGACAGTGACTTCACGACAGTGACTTCACGACAGTGACTTCACGACAGTGACTTCTCGACAGTGACTTCGACAGTGACTTCTCGACAGTGACTTCTCGACAGTGACTTATCGACAGTGACTTATCGACAGTGACTTATCGACAGTGACTTATCGACAGTGACTTATCGACAGTGACTTATCGACAGTGACTTATCGACAGTGACTTATCGACAGTGACTTATCGACAGTGACTTATCGACAGTGACTTATCGACAGTGACTTATCGACAGTGACTTATCGACAGTGACTTATCGACAGTGACTTATCGACAGTGACTTATCGACAGTGACTTATCGACAGTGACTTATCGACAGTGACTTATCGACAGTGACTTATCGACAGTGACTTATCGACAGTGACTTATCGACAGTGACTTATCGACAGTGACTTATCGACAGTGACTTATCGACAGTGACTTATCGACAGTGACTTATCGACAGTGACTTATCGACAGTGACTTATCGACAGTGACTTATCGACAGTGACTTATCGACAGTGACTTATCGACAGTGACTTATCGACAGTGACTTATCGACAGTGACTTATCGACAGTGACTTATCGACAGTGACTTATCGACAGTGACTTATCGACAGTGACTTATCGACAGTGACTTATCGACAGTGACTTATCGACAGTGACTTATCGACAGTGACTTATCGACAGTGACTTATCGACAGTGACTTATCGACAGTGACTTATCGACAGTGACTTATCGACAGTGACTTATCGACAGTGACTTATCGACAGTGACTTATCGACAGTGACTTATCGACAGTGACTTATCGACAGTGACTTATCGACAGTGACTTATCGACAGTGACTTATCGACAGTGACTTATCGACAGTGACTTATCGACAGTGACTTATCGACAGTGACTTATCGACAGTGACTTATCGACAGTGACTTATCGACAGTGACTTATCGACAGTGACTTATCGACAGTGACTTATCGACAGTGACTTATCGACAGTGACTTATCGACAGTGACTTATCGACAGTGACTTATCGACAGTGACTTATCGACAGTGACTTATCGACAGTGACTTATCGACAGTGACTTATCGACAGTGACTTATCGACAGTGACTTATCGACAGTGACTTATCGACAGTGACTTATCGACAGTGACTTATCGACAGTGACTTATCGACAGTGACTTATCGACAGTGACTTATCGACAGTGACTTATCGACAGTGACTTATCGACAGTGACTTATCGACAGTGACTTATCGACAGTGACTTATCGACAGTGACTTATCGACAGTGACTTATCGACAGTGACTTATCGACAGTGACTTATCGACAGTGACTTATCGACAGTGACTTATCGACAGTGACTTATCGACAGTGACTTATCGACAGTGACTTATCGACAGTGACTTATCGACAGTGACTTATCGACAGTGACTTATCGACAGTGACTTATCGACAGTGACTTATCGACAGTGACTTATCGACAGTGACTTATCGACAGTGACTTATCGACAGTGACTTATCGACCGTGACTTATCGACCGTGACTTAACGTGACTTATCAACAGTGACTTATCAACAGTGACTTATCAACAGTGACTTATCAACAGTGACTTATCAACAGTGACTTAACGTGACTTATCAACAGTGATTTATCAACAGTGACTTATCAACAGTGACTTATCAACAGTGACTTAACGTGACTTAACGTGACTTATCAACAGTGACTTAACGTGACTTAACGTGACTTATCAACAGTGACTTAACGTGACTTAACGTGACTTATCAACAGTGACTTAACGTGACTTAACGTGACTTATCAACAGTGACTTAACGTGACTTAACGTGACTTATCAACAGTGACTTAACGTGACTTAACGTGACTTATCAACAGTGACTTAACGTGACTTAACGTGACTTATCAACAGTGACTTAACGTGACTTAACGTGACTTCACAACAGTGACTTAACGTGACTTATCAACAGTGACTTAACGTGACTTATCAACAGTGAGTGCATGCATTGGCCCCGGCAGGAACTGAAACCAAGACTTTGGCGTTGTTGACACCAAGCTCTTACAAACTGATCCACAAAGGACCACAGAGGAATGGGGCGGCAGTTGGTGTTGGACTAGTAACCGGGGGGGTCAGGTAGCCTAGTGGTTAGAGTGTTGGACTAGTGACCGGGGGATCAGGTAGCCTAGTGGTTAGAGCGTTGGACTAGTAACCGGGGGGTCAGGTAGCCTAGTGGTTAGAGCGTTGGACTAGTGACCGGGGGTCAGGTAGCCTAGTGGTTAGAGTGTTGGACTAGTAACCGGGGGGGGTCAGGTAGCCTAGTGGTTAGAGTGTTGGACTAGTAACCGGGGGTCAGGTAGCCTAGTGGTTAGAGTGTTGGACTAGTAACCGGGGGTCAGGTAGCCTAGTGGTTAGAGTGTTGGACTAGTAACCGGGGGGTCAGGTAGCCTAGTGGTTAGTGTTGGACTAGTAACCGGGGGTCAGGTAGCCTAGTGGTTAGAGTGTTGGACTAGTAACCGGGGGTCAGGTAGCCTAGTGGTTAGAGTGTTGGACTAGTAACCGGGGGGTCAGGTAGCCTAGTGGTTAGAGTGTTGGACTAGTGACCGGGGGGTCAGGTAGCCTAGTGGTTAGAGTGTTGGACTAGTAACCGGGGGGGTCAGGTAGCCTAGTGGTTAGAGTGTTGGACTAGTGACCGGGGGTCGGGTAGCCTAGTGGTTAGAGTGTTGGACTAGTGACCGGGGGTCAGGTAGCCTAGTGGTTAGAGTGTTGGACTAGTAACCGGGGGTCAGGTAGCCTAGTGGTTAGAGTGTTGGACTAGTGACCGGGGGGTCAGGTAGCCTAGTGGTTAGAGTGTTGGACTAGTAACCGGGGGTCAGGTAGCCTAGTGGTTAGAGTGTTGGACTAGTAACCGGGGGGTCAGGTAGCCTAGTGGTTAGAGTGTTGGACTAGTGACCGGGGGGTCAGGTAGCCTAGTGGTTAGAGTGTTGGACTAGTGACCGGGGGGTCAGGTAGCCTAGTGGTTAGAGTGTTGGACTAGTAACCGGGGGGTCAGGTAGCCTAGTGGTTAGAGTGTTGGACTAGTAACCGGGGGGTCAGGTAGCCTAGTGGTTAGAGTGTTGGACTAGTAACCGGGGGTCAGGTAGCCTAGTGGTTAGAGTGTTGGACTAGTGACCGGGGGTCAGGTAGCCTAGTGGTTAGTGTTGGACTAGTAACCGGGGGGTCAGGTAGCCTAGTGGTTAGAGTGTTGGACTAGTGACCGGGGGGTCAGGTAGCCTAGTGGTTAGAGTGTTGGACTAGTAACCGGGGGGTCAGGTAGCCTAGTGGTTAGAGTGTTGGACTAGTGACCGGGGGGTCAGGTAGCCTAGTGGTTAGAGTGTTGGACTAGTAACCGGGGGGGTCAGGTAGCCTAGTGGTTAGAGTGTTGGACTAGTAACCGGGGGTCAGGTAGCCTAGTGGTTAGAGTGTTGGACTAGTGACCGGGGGTCAGGTAGCCTAGTGGTTAGTGTTGGACTAGTAACCGGGGGGGTCAGGTAGCCTAGTGGTTAGAGTGTTGGACTAGTGACCGGGGGGGTCAGGTAGCCTAGTGGTTAGAGTGTTGGACTAGTGACCGGAAGGTTGCAAGTTCAAATCCTCCGAGCTGACAAGGTACAAATCTGTGGTTCTGCCCCTGAACAGGCAGTTAACCCACTGTTCCTAGGCCGTCATTGAAAATAATAATTTGTTCTTAACTGACTTGCCTGGTTAAATAAAGGTTCAATAAAAGTGTAATGTCACCTAAAAGTGCCGTCGGAAGGTTTTCACACCCCTTTTTAACCCTTTTCCACATTTTGTTGTTACAAAGTCGGATTTAAGATGTATTGTATTTTTTGTGTTTTTTTTTTGGTGTCAATGATCCTCATAAACTATTTCTGTCAGATTTGGGAGATGGATCACCCCAGTGTAATGTACAACAATACATGACATGATTTCCACTGTCTCTATAGCCAAGATCTAGTCTGATTTCAGAACACACAGGAGCAGACTCCACTTATCTCTCTCTGTCTCTCTCTCTGTCTCTCTCTCTCTCTCTCTCTCTCTCTCTCTCTCTGTCTCTCTCTCTCTCTCTCTGTCTCTCTCTCTCTCTCTCTCTCTCTCTCTCTGTCTCTCTCTCTCTCTCTCTCTGTCTCTCTCTCTCTCTCTCTCTCTGTCTCTCTCTGTCTCTCTCTCTCTCTCTCTCTCTCTCTCTGTCTCTCTCTCTCTGTCTCTCTCTCTCTCTGTCTCTCTGTCTCTCTCTCTCTCTGTCTCTCTCTCTCTCTGTCTCTCTGTCTCTCTCTCTCTCTGTCTCTCTGTCTCTCTCTCTCTCTCTCTCTCTCTCTCTCTCTCTCTCTCTCTCTCTCTCTCTCTCTCTCTCTCTCTCTGTCTCTGTCTCTGTCTCTCTCTCTGTCTCTCTCTCTCTGTCTCTCTCTTCTCTCTCTCTCTTCTCTCTCTCTCTCTCTCTTCTCTCTCTCTTCTCTCTCTCTCTCTCTCTCTCTTCTCTCTCCTCTCTCTTCTCTCTCTCTCTCCTCTGTCTCTCTCCTCTGTCTCTCTCCTCTCTCTGTCTCTCTCCTCTCTCTCTCTCTCTCCTCTCTCTGTCTCTCTCTCTGTCTGTCTCTCTCTCTTTACCCAGTGAAGGTCACATGCAGTTTGGCCATGATGTGCAGACTGAGCCAGGTTCTCCTCTAGGATGTTGCCTGTGTTTTAGGAAGGGGAATTCATCTCACCAGGTGTCTGTTAGAAAGCAGACAGAGACAGGTTCTCCTCTAGGATGTTGCCTGTGTTTTAGGAAGGTGAATTCATCTCACCAGGTGTCTGTTAGAAAGCAGACAGAGACAGGTTCTCCTCTAGGATGTTGCCTGTGTTTTAGCTTCATTACGGCTCCTTTTACCCCAAAAACCTCCCCAGTCCCGACATACTCTACTGGCGGACCGGAGCCAGACCCAGAACTGTGTCAATACGGACCGCAAGGCCCGGAGAAAGTTTTTTTTAAAGATACAGTAGCAGTCGAAAGTTTGGACACCTACTCATTCCAGGGTTTTTCTTTATTTTTACGGTTTTCTACATTGTAGAATAATAGTGAAGACATCAAAACTATGAAATAACACTCATGGAATCATGTTTTGACGACAGAAAAAAAGTGTTAAACAAATCAAAAGTATATTTTAGATTTGAGATTCTTCAAAGTAGCTTTGCACACTCTTGACATTCTCTCAACCAGCTTCACCTGGAATTATTTTCCAACAGTCTTGAAGGATTTCCCACATATGCTGAGCACTTGTTGGCTGCTCTTCCTTCACTCTGTGGCCCAACTCATCGCAAACCATCCCAATCGGGTTGATGTCGGGTGATTGTGGAGGCCAGGTCATCTGATGCCGAACTCCATCACTCTCCTTCTTGGTCAAATAGCCCTGACACAACCCGGAGGTGTGTTAGGTCATTGTCCTGTTGAAAAACAAATGATAGTCCCACAAAATGCAAACCAGATGGGATGGCGTATCACTGCAGAAGTCTGTGGTAGCCATGCTGGTTAAGTGTGCCATGAATTCTAAATAAATCACTTAGACTGTTACCAGCAAAGCACCATCACACCTCCTCCATGCTTCACGGTGGAAACCACACATGCAGAGATCATCCATTCACCTACTCTGTGTCTCACAAAGACACGGCGGTTGGAACCAAAAATCTCAAATTTGGACTCATCAGACCAAAGGACAGATTTACATTACATTACATTACATTTAAGTCATTTAGCAGACGCTCTTATTGCTCGTGTTTCTTGGCCCAAGTCTCTTCTTATTATTGGTGTCCTTTAAAAATAATGTTTAACTAGTCAGTTAAGAACAAATTCTAATTTTACAATGACGGCCTAACCCGGACAGCGCTGGGCCAATTGTGCGCAGCCCCATGGGATTCCCGATCACGGCCGGTTATGACAAAGCCCAAGATCAAACCACCGAGATGCAGTGCTTTAGACCACAGTGCCAAAGCCCAAGATCAAACCACTGAGATGCAGTGCTTTAGACCACAGTGCCAAAGCCCAAGATCAAACCACTGAGATGCAGTGCTTTAGACCACAGTGCAAAGCCCAAGATCAAACCATTGAGATGCAGTGCTTTAGACCACAGTGCCAAAGCCCAAGATCAAACCACTGAGATGCAGTGCTTTTAGACCACAGTGCCAAAGCCCAAGATCAAACCACTGAGATGCAGTGCTTTAGACCACAGTGCCAAAGCCCAAGATCAAACCACTGAGATGCAGTGCTTTTAGACCACAGTGCCAAAGCCCAAGATCAAACCACTGAGATGCAGTGCTTTTAGACCACAGTGCCAAAGCCCAAGATCAAACCACTGAGATGCAGTGCTTTTAGACCACAGTGCCAAAGCCCAAGATCAAACCACTGAGATGCAGTGCTTTAGACCACAGTGCCAAAGCCCAAGATCAAACCACTGAGATGCAGTGCTTTAGACCACAGTGCCAAAGCCCAAGATCAAACCACTGAGATGCAGTGCTTTAGACCACAGTGCCAAAGCCCAAGATCAAACCACTGAGATGCAGTGCTTTAGACCACAGTGCCAAAGCCCAAGATCAAACCACTGAGATGCAGTGCTTTTAGACCACAGTGCCAAAGCCCAAGATCAAACCACTGAGATGCAGTGCTTTAGACCACAGTGCCAAAGCCCAAGATCAAACCACTGAGATGCAGTGCTTTAGACCACAGTGCCAAAGCCCAAGATCAAACCACTGAGATGCAGTGCTTTTAGACCACAGTGCCAAAGCCCAAGATCAAACCACTGAGATGCAGTGCTTTAGACCACAGTGCCAAAGCCCAAGATCAAACCACTGAAATGCAGTGCTTTAGACCACAGTGCCAAAGCCCAAGATCAAACCACTGAAATGCAGTGCTTTAGACCACAGTGCCAAAGCCCAAGATCAAACCACTGAAATGCAGTGCTTTAGACCACAGTGCCAAAGCCCAAGATCAAACCACTGAGATGCAGTGCTTTAAACCACAGTGCCAAAGCCCAAGATCAAACCACTGAGATGCAGTGCTTTAGACCACAGTGCCAAAGCCCAAGATCAAACCACTGAGATGCAGTGCTTTTAGACCACAGTGCCAAAGCCCAAGATCAAACCACTGAGATGCAGTGCTTTAGACCACAGTGCCAAAGCCCAAGATCAAACCACTGAGATGCAGTGCTTTAGACCACAGTGCCAAAGCCCAAGATCAAACCACTGAGATGCAGTGCTTTTAGACCACAGTGCCAAAGCCCAAGATCAAACCACTGAGATGCAGTGCTTTAGACCACAGTGCCAAAGCCCAAGATCAAACCACTGAGATGCAGTGCTTTAGACCACAGTGCCAAAGCCCAAGATCAAACCACTGAGATGCAGTGCTTTAAACCACAGTGCCAAAGCCCAAGATCAAACCACTGAGATGCAGTGCTTTTAGACCACAGTGCCAAAGCCCAAGATCAAACCACTGAAATGCAGTGCTTTAGACCACAGTGCCAAAGCCCAAGATCAAACCACTGAGATGCAGTGCTTTTAGACCACAGTGCCAAAGCCCAAGATCAAACCACTGAAATGCAGTGCTTTTAGACCACAGTGCCAAAGCCCAAGATCAAACCACTGAAATGCAGTGCTTTTAGACCACAGTGCCAAAGCCCAAGATCAAACCACTGAGATGCAGTGCTTTTAGACCACAGTGCCAAAGCCCAAGATCAAACCACTGAGATGCAGTGCTTTTAGACCACAGTGCCAAAGCCCAAGATCAAACCACTGAAATGCAGTGCTTTTAGACCACAGTGCCAAAGCCCAAGATCAAACCACTGAGATGCAGTGCTTTTAGACCACAGTGCCAAAGCCCAAGATCAAACCACTGAGATGCAGTGCTTTAGACCACAGTGCCAAAGCCCAAGATCAAACCACTGAGATGCAGTGCTTTTAGACCACAGTGCCAAAGCCCAAGATCAAACCACTGAGATGCAGTGCTTTTAGACCACAGTGCCAAAGCCCAAGATCAAACCACTGAAATGCAGTGCTTTAGACCACAGTGCCAAAGCCCAAGATCAAACCACTGAAATGCAGTGCTTTTAGACCACAGTGCCAAAGCCCAAGATCAAACCACTGAGATGCAGTGCTTTAGACCACAGTGCCAAAGCCCAAGATCAAACCACTGAGATGCAGTGCTTTTAGACCACAGTGCCAAAGCCCAAGATCAAACCACTGAGATGCAGTGCTTTTAGACCACAGTGCCAAAGCCCAAGATCAAACCACTGAAATGCAGTGCTTTTAGACCACAGTGCCAAAGCCCAAGATCAAACCACTGAAATGCAGTGCTTTTAGACCACAGTGACAAAGCCCAAGATCAAACCACTGAAATGCAGTGCTTTAGACCACAGTGCCAAAGCCCAAGATCAAACCACTGAAATGCAGTGCTTTTAGACCACAGTGCCAAAGCCCAAGATCAAACCACTGAAATGCAGTGCTTTAGACCACAGTGCCAAAGCCCAAGATCAAACCACTGAAATGCAGTGCTTTTAGACCACAGTGCCAAAGCCCAAGATCAAACCACTGAAATGCAGTGCTTTAGACCACAGTGCCAAAGCCCAAGATCAAACCACTGAGATGCAGTGCTTTAGACCACAGTGCCAAAGCCCAAGATCAAACCACTGAAATGCAGTGCTTTTAGACCACAGTGCCAAAGCCCAAGATCAAACCACTGAAATGCAGTGCTTTAGACCACAGTGCCAAAGCCCAAGATCAAACCACTGAGATGCAGTGCTTTTAGACCACAGTGCCACTCGGGAGCCCAGAAATAGTAGTGTTTTTGTTGTTGCAGCATTTCGACCATGAAGTCCTGATTTCACACAGTCTCCTCTGAACAGTTGATGTTGAGATGTGGCTGTTACTGGAACTCTGTGAAGCATTTATTTGGGCTGCAATTTCTGAGGTGCAGGTAACTCTAATGAACTCATCCTCTGCAGAGGTAACTCTGGGCGGTCCTCATGAGAGCCAGTTTCATCATAGTGCTTGATGGTTTATGCGACCGCACTTGAAGAAACTTTCAAAGTTGTTGACATTTTCCGTATTGACTGATCTTCATGTCTGAAAGTAATGATGGACTGTCGTCTCTCTTTGCTTATTTGAGCTGTTCTTGCCATAATATGGACTTGGTCTGTTACCAAATAGAGCTATATTCTGTATATCCCCCCTACCTTGTCACAACACAAATTATTGGCTCAAACTCATTAAGAAGGAAAGATATTGCATAGATTAACTTTGAACAAGGCACACCTGTTAATTGAAATGCATTCCAGGTGACTACCTAATGAAGCTGGTTGAGAGAATGCCAGGAGTGTGCAAAGCTGTCAAGGCCAAAGGGTGGCTACTTTGAAGAATCTCAAATATAAAAAATATTGTCCTCTGCTGCCTCTGTCAGTAGCTGTGTTTCAGGAAGTCTTCATGATGCTGTGGATATGAGAAAGACTTGAACATCTTGGTTCTGTTATAATCTCCACCCGGCACAGCCAGAAGAGGACTGGCCACCCCTCATAGCCAGAGGAGGACTGGCCACCCCTCATAGCCAGAGGAGGACTGGCCAACCCTCATAGCCAGAGGAGGACTGGCCCACCCCTCATAGCCAGAGGAGGACTGGCCCACCCCTCATAGCCAGAGGAGGACTGGCCCACCCCTCATAGCCAGAGGAGGACTGGCCCACCCCTCATAGCCAGAGGAGGACTGGCCCACCCCTCATAGCCAGAGGAGGACTGGCCCACCCCTCATAGCCAGAGGAGGACTGGCCCACCCCTCATAGCCAGAGGAGGACTGGCCCACCCTCATAGCCAGAGGAGGACTGGCCCACCCCTCATAGCCAGAGAGGACTGGCCCACCCCTCATAGCCAGAGGAGGACTGGCCCACCCCTCATAGCCAGAGGAGGACTGGCCCACCCCTCATAGCCAGAGGAGGACTGGCCCACCCCTCATAGCCAGAGGAGGACTGGCCCACCCCTCATAGCCAGAGGAGGACTGGCCCACCCCTCATAGCCAGAGGAGGACTGGCCCACCCCTCATAGCCAGAGGAGGACTGGCCCACCCCTCATAGCCAGAGGAGGACTGGCCCACCCCTCATAGCCAGAGGAGGACTGGCCCACCCCTCATAGCCAGAGGAGGACTGGCCCACCCCTCATAGCCAGAGGAGGACTGGCCCACCCCTCATAGCCAGAGGAGGACTGGCCCACCCCTCATAGCCAGAGGAGGACTGGCCCACCCCTCATAGCCAGAGGAGGACTGGCCCACCCCTCATAGCCAGAGGAGGACTGGCCCACCCCTCATAGCCAGAGGAGGACTGGCCCACCCCTCATAGCCAGAGGAGGACTGGCCCACCCCTCATAGCCAGAGGAGGACTGGCCCACCCCTCATAGCCAGAGGAGGACTGGCCCACCCCTCATAGCCAGAGGAGGACTGCCCACCCCTCATAGCCAGAGGAGGACTGGCCCACCCCTCAGAGCCTGGTTCCTCTCTAGGTTTATAATCTCCACCCCTCATAGCCAGAGGAGGACTGGCCCACCCCTCAGAGCCTGGTTCCTCTCTAGGTTTATAATCTCCACCCCTCATAGCCAGAGGAGGACTGGCCCACCCCTCATAGCCAGAAGAGGACTGGCCCACCCCTCATAGCCAGAGGAGGACTGGCCCACCCCTCATAGCCAGAGGAGGACTGGCCCACCCCTCATAGCCAGAGGAGGACTGGCCCACCCCTCATAGCCAGAGGAGGACTGGCCCACCCCTCATAGCCAGAGGAGGACTGGCCCACCCCTCATAGCCAGAGGAGGACTGGCCCACCCCTCATAGCCAGAGGAGGACTGGCCCACCCCTCATAGCCAGAGGAGGACTGGCCCACCCTCATAGCCAGAGGAGGACTGGCCCACCCTCATAGCCAGAAGAGGACTGGCCACCCCTCATAGCCAGAGGAGGACTGGCCCACCCCTCATAGCCAGAGGAGGACTGGCCCACCCCTCATAGCCAGAGGAGGACTGGCCCACCCCTCATAGCCAGAGGAGGACTGGCCCACCCCTCATAGCCAGAGGAGGACTGGCCCACCCCTCATAGCCAGAGGAGGACTGGCCCACCCCTCATAGCCAGAGGAGGACTGGCCCACCCCTCATAGCCAGAGGAGGACTGCCCACCCCCACCCTCATAGCCAGAGGAGGACTGGCCCCCCCCTCAGAGCCTGGTTCCTCTCTAGGTTTATAATCTCCACCCCTCATAGCCAGAGGAGGACTGGCCCACCCCTCAGAGCCTGGTTCCTCTCTAGGTTTATAATCTCCACCCCTCATAGCCAGAGGAGGACTGGCCCACCCCTCATAGCCAGAAGAGGACTGGCCCACCCCTCATAGCCAGAGGAGGACTGGCCCACCCCTCATAGCCAGAGGAGGACTGGCCCACCCCTCATAGCCAGAGGAGGACTGGCCCACCCCTCATAGCCAGAGGAGGACTGGCCCACCCCTCATAGCCAGAGGAGGACTGGCCCACCCCTCATAGCCAGAGGAGGACTGGCCCACCCCTCATAGCCAGAGGAGGACTGGCCCACCCCTCATAGCCAGAGGAGGACTGGCCCACCCCTCATAGCCAGAGGAGGACTGGCCCACCCCTCATAGCCAGAAGAGGACTGGCCACCCCTCATAGCCAGAGGAGGACTGGCCCACCCCTCATAGCCAGAGGAGGACTGGCCCACCCCTCATAGCCAGAGGAGGACTGGCCCACCCCTCATAGCCAGAGGAGGACTGGCCCACCCCTCATAGCCAGAGGAGGACTGGCCCACCCCTCATAGCCAGAGGAGGACTGGCCCACCCCTCATAGCCAGAGGAGGACTGGCCCACCCCTCATAGCCAGAGGAGGACTGGCCCACCCCTCATAGCCAGAGGAGGACTGGCCCACCCCTCATAGCCAGAGGAGGACTGGCCCACCCCTCATAGCCAGAGGAGGACTGGCCCACCCCTCATAGCCAGAGGAGGACTGGCCCACCCCTCATAGCCAGAGGAGGACTGGCCCACCCCTCATAGCCAGAAGAGGACTGGCCACCCCTCATAGCCAGAGGAGGACTGGCCCACCCCTCAGAGCCTGGTTCCTCTCTAGGTTTATAATCTCCACCCCTCATAGCCAGAGGAGGACTGGCCCACCCCTCATAGCCAGAGGAGGACTGGCCCACCCTCATAGCCAGAGGAGGACTGGCCCACCCCTCATAGCCAGAGGAGGACTGGCCCACCCCTCATAGCCAGAGAGGAGGACTGGCCCACCCTCATAGCCAGAGGAGGACTGGCCCACCCCTCATAGCCAGAGGAGGACTGGCCCACCCTCATAGCCAGAGGAGGACTGGCCCACCCCTCATAGCCAGAGGAGGACTGGCCCACCCTCATAGCCAGAAGAGGACTGGCCACCCCTCATAGCCAGAGGAGGACTGGCCCACCCTCATAGCCAGAGGAGGACTGGCCACCCTCATAGCCAGAGGAGGACTGGCCCACCCCTCAGAGCCTGGTTCCTCTCTAGGAGGATAATCTCCACCCCTCATAGCCAGAGGAGGACTGGCCCACCCTCATAGCCAGAGGAGGACTGGCCCACCCCTCTCCAGAGCCAGAGGAGGACTGGCCCACCCCTCATAGCCAGAGGAGGACTGGCCCACCCCTCAGAGCCTGGTTCCTCTCTAGGTTTATAATCTCCACCCCTCATAGCCAGAAGAGGACTGGCCACCCCTCATAGCCAGAGGAGGACTGGCCCACCCTCATAGCCAGAGGAGGACTGGCCCACCCCTCAGAGCCTGGTTCCTCTCTAGGTTTATAATCTCCACCCCTCATAGCCAGAGGAGGACTGGCCCACCCCTCATAGCCAGAAGAGGACTGGCCCACCCCTCATAGCCAGAGGAGGGACTGGCCCACCCCTGGCCCACCCCTCATAGCCAGAGGAGGACTGGCCCACCCCTCATAGCCAGAGGAGGACTGGCCCACCCCTCATAGCCAGAGGAGGACTGGCCCACCCCTCATAGCCAGAGGAGGACTGGCCCACCCCTCATAGCCAGAGGAGGACTGGCCCACCCTCATAGCCAGAGGAGGACTGGCCCACCCCTCATAGCCAGAGGAGGACTGGCCCACCCTCATAGCCAGAAGAGGACTGGCCACCCCTCATAGCCAGAGGAGGACTGGCCCACCCCTCATAGCCAGAGGAGGACTGGCCCACCCCTCATAGCCAGAGGAGGACTGGCCCACCCCTCATAGCCAGAGGAGGACTGGCCCACCCTCATAGCCAGAGGAGGACTGGCCCACCCCTCATAGCCAGAGGAGGACTGGCCCACCCCTCATAGCCAGAGGAGGACTGGCCCACCCCTCATAGCCAGAGGAGGACTGGCCCACCCCTCATAGCCAGAGGAGGACTGGCCCACCCTCATAGCCAGAGGAGGACTGGCCCACCCTCATAGCCAGAGGAGGACTGGCCCACCCCTCATAGCCAGAAGAGGACTGGCCACCCCTCATAGCCAGAGGAGGACTGGCCCACCCCTCAGAGCCTGGTTCCTCTCTAGGTTTATAATCTCCACCCCTCATAGCCAGAGGAGGACTGGCCCACCCTCATAGCCAGAGGAGGACTGGCCCACCCCTCATAGCCAGAGGAGGACTGGCCCACCCCTCATAGCCAGAGGAGGACTGGCCCACCCCTCATAGCCAGAGGAGGACTGGCCCACCCCTCATAGCCAGAAGAGGACTGGCCACCCCTCATAGCCAGAGGAGGACTGGCCCACCCCTCATAGCCAGAAGAGGACTGGCCACCCCTCATAGCCAGAGGAGGACTGGCCCACCCCTCAGAGCCTGGTTCCTCTCTAGGTTTATAATCTCCACCCCTCATAGCCAGAGGAGGACTGGCCCACCCCTCATAGCCAGAGGAGGACTGGCCCACCCCTCATAGCCAGAGGAGGACTGGCCCACCCCTCATAGCCAGAGGAGGACTGGCCCACCCCTCAGAGCCTGGTTCCTCTCTAGGTTTATAATCTCCACCCCTCATAGCCAGAAGAGGACTGGCCACCCCTCATAGCCAGAGGAGGACTGGCCCACCCCTCATAGCCAGAGGAGGACTGGCCCACCCCTCATAGCCAGAGGAGGACTGGGCCACCCCTCATAGCCAGAGGAGGACTGGCCCACCCTCATAGCCAGAGGAGGACTGGCCCACCCTCATAGCCAGAGGAGGACTGGCCCACCCTCATAGCCAGAGGAGGACTGGCCCACCCCTCATAGCCAGAGGAGGACTGGCCCACCCCTCATAGCCAGAGGAGGACTGGCCCACCCCTCATAGCCAGAGGAGGACTGGCCCACCCCTCATAGCCAGAGGAGGACTGGCCCACCCCTCATAGCCAGAGGAGGACTGGCCCACCCCTCATAGCCAGAGGAGGACTGGCCCACCCCTCATAGCCAGAGGAGGACTGGCCCACCCCTCATAGCCAGAGGAGGACTGGCCCACCCCTCATAGCCAGAGGAGGACTGGCCCACCCTCATAGCCAGAGGAGGACTGGCCCACCCCTCATAGCCAGAGGAGGACTGGCCCACCCCCAGAGGAGGACTGGCCCACCCCAGAGGAGGACTGGCCCACCCTCATAGCCAGAGGAGGACTGGCCCACCCCTCATAGCCAGAGGAGGACTGGCCCACCCCTCATAGCCAGAGGAGGACTGGCCCACCCCTCATAGCCAGAGGAGGACTGGCCCACCCCTCATAGCCAGCCAGAGGAGGACTGGCCCACCCCTCAGAGGAGGACTGGCCCACCCTCATAGCCAGAGGAGGACTGGCCCACCCCTCATAGCCAGAGGAGGACTGGCCCACCCCTCATAGCCAGAGGAGGACTGGCCCACCCTCATAGCCAGAGGAGGACTGGCCCACCCCTCATAGCCAGAGGAGGACTGGCCCACCCCTCATAGCCAGAGGAGGACTGGCCCACCCCTCATAGCCAGAGGAGGACTGGCCCACCCTCATAGCCAGAGGAGGAGGACTGGCCCACCCCTCATAGCCAGAGGAGGACTGGCCCACCCCTCATAGCCAGAGGAGGACTGGCCCACCCCTCATAGCCAGAGGAGGACTGGCCCACCCCTCATAGCCAGAGGAGGACTGGCCCACCCCTCATAGCCAGAGGAGGACTGGCCCACCCTCATAGCCAGAGGAGGACTGGCCCACCCCTCATAGCCAGAGGAGGACTGGCCCACCCCTCATAGCCAGAGGAGGACTGGCCCACCCCTCATAGCCAGAGGAGGACTGGCCCACCCTCATAGCCAGAGGAGGACTGGCCCACCCCTCATAGCCAGAGGAGGACTGGCCCACCCCTCATAGCCAGAGGAGGACTGGCCCACCCCTCATAGCCAGAGGAGGACTGGCCCACCCCTCATAGCCAGAGGAGGACTGGCCCACCCCTCATAGCCAGAGGAGGACTGGCCCACCCTCATAGCCAGAGGAGGACTGGCCCACCCCTCATAGCCAGAGGAGGACTGGCCCACCCCTCATAGCCAGAGGAGGACTGGCCCACCCCTCATAGCCAGAGGAGGACTGGCCCACCCCTCATAGCCAGAGGAGGACTGGCCCACCCCTCATAGCCAGAGGAGGGTGCCATCTATATAGGGAATAGGGTGCCATCTGTATAGGGTATAGGGTGCCATCTGTATAGGGTATAGGGTGCCATCTGTATAGGGTATAGAGTGCCATCTATATAGGGAATAGGGTACCATCTATATATGGAATAGGGTGTCATTTGTATAGGGTGCCATCTGTATAGGGTATAGGGTGCCATCTGTATAGGGTATAGGGTGCCATCTGTATAGGGTATAGGGTGCCATCTGTATAGGGTATAGGGTGCCATCTTTCGGTATTTCTGTCAAATGCATCTCATATAAGGATTGAGAGGACGGAGCCTAGTAATTTGTCTGAATGTTCTCTAGGGGGCAGTAGTGAGCTATAGCCAGGCTACTTGTGCAAGCTAGAAGAGAAAGTTCCCACTGCTTCTTCAAACTAAAACATCATTCCAGTTGACAGAACCGGTTCTGTACGCCAACCCAGGGGAATACTTTGCTTACAGAGCAGACGAGGGTCCGGCCCACCGAAACAACGAACGTTTAGCTGTTTTCACACACAACATTTGCATTGTAACGTTGTAGTTTATTCTACTAAATTAGAATTGTTTTTGAGTGACAATGAACAGATAGTTTTTCCTAGCCACCGTGCTTCTACACCTGCATTGCTTGCTGTTTGGGGTTTTAGGCTGGGTTTCTGTACAGCACTTTGACATATCAGCTGATGTACGAAGGGCTTTATAAATACATTTGATTTGGTGTTGAACGCTGAGCTGTAGTCAATGAACAGCGTTCTCACGTAAGTGTTCCTGTTTGTTCAGGTGGGGGAAAGGGGCCAGCGTGGAGAGAGATTGAGACTTGTCGCCTTGACAACACCGTTGTTGGGGCGATATGCGAATTGAAGTCTAGAGTTTCCAGCATGCTGGAGTTTGAGCCGCGACCAGCCTTTTCAAAGCCCTTCACGGCTACCGACGCGACTGTTGCTAAGCTACGTTGCGCTTGTCATTTAGGGTCACGGGAATTTTCAATCCCATTGATGATAATAATCACTATAGCTTTGACCAATTCCCAGAGGTTACAAGGCCCTGGTTAATAGAAGAATTAGACAAAGTCCCAGTCTGCAATTGATCAATACGTTATATCAGAGAGAGTACTCTGACTTCAAAATGAGAACACAATCTTTTTAACACACACACACACACACACACACACACACACACACACACACACACACACACACACACACACACACACACACACACACACACACACACACACACACACACACACACACACACACACACACACACACACACACACACACACACACACACACACACACATCAGTAGAAACTCCAACTCTCTTTAAGTGGGCTGTATTTTTCCACATTACTAACACATGGTTTCTCATTATCTTCTGCAAGCCTTGCCATTCCTAAGTTACTCCCCTTCCTGGATCACAAGTCGACAGTTCAGTTGGCCTTGAATGCCTCAACTATACCCAGCTCACACTGAGAAATAGTAACACAGTGGCCTATTGAATTATGACTCTGTAACACATTTCATACAATTTATATGGTTTCAGGGTGGAATACTTTAGTCATTACTTTAAACATATAAATCCATTATCATTTAGGCAGGCTACCTTCGCATTCTTGGGCACAGGGACTATTTTTTTATTTTTTTTATTTTACCTTTATTTAACCAGGCAAGTCAGTTAAGAACTCATTGTTATTGACTATGGTGGTCTGTTTGAAACATGTTGGTATTACAGACTCAGTCAATGAGAGGTTGAAAATGTCAGTGAAGACACTTGCCAGTTGGTCCGCAAATGCATTGAGTTCACGTCCTGGTAATCCGTCTGGCCCCTATTGCTTTGTTAATGTTGACCTGTTAAATAAGGTCTTGCTACGGAGAGCGAGATCACATAGTCATCCGGAACAGCTGGTGCTCTCATGCATGCTTCAATGTTGCTTGCCTCGAAGCTAGCATAAAAGGCATTTAGCTCGTCTGGTGGCTTGCGTCACATGTTAGCATTATAATATGATTACACAACCCAAAAGTAATGTGAAATACACTCACAACTTAACAGAAACATACTGTATGTAGACTGCTTCGTGTTTGTCTGTGCTTGCTAGCAGTAGCCAAATAGCCAGCCGGAAACCCTGGGCAGAGCATTACACCCTGGGAAGTGAAATGTACTCAGAGAATTGTTGTATGCTGTGTAAATTCCATTGTATTTCTATAGCGTGTAGACTACAGGTGTAGTAGATGGCGTGTAGACTACAGGTTTAGTAGATGGCGTGTAGACTACATGTCCTCCGTCGCGACTTCCCCTAAAGGCCCATCTGCTAGCCTGCTAGCCGCAGCCCGCTAGCTATCTAGAGCATATCGGACTGTTAACTGAAGAGGTCCATCAGCCAATTACTTGGGCTACAATAACTATTTTTCCAATTGGCCTGGACCTTTTTACTGCCGACACGGGGCCCTGCGACTGGTCTGCCGACGTAACCGTCCGATGGGGGCTACAACAGACTGTCCCGTCGCAACGTCCCCCCTAAGGCCCTTCTGCTAGTCTGCTAGCCCCGGCCCACTAGCTGTCTGAATCGCCATGTCTCCATCCCTCCTAGCTATCCACTGGTCCCTATGATCACTCGGCTACGCATGTCAATATGTCAATATGCCTTGTCCATTGCTGTCTTTGTTAGTGATTATTGTCTTATTTCACTGTAGAGCCTCCAGCCCTGTTCAATATGCCTTGTCCATTGCTGTTTTGGTTAGTGATTATCTTATTTCACTGTTGAGCCTCCAGCCCTGCTCAATATGCCTGCGCTGGCCCTTTTGTTTCACTGTAGAGCCTCCAGCCCTGCTCAATATGCCTTAGCTGGCCCTTTTGTTTCACTGTAGAGCCTCCAGCCCTGCTCAATATGCCTTAGCTGGCCCTTTTGTTTCACTGTAGAGCCTCCAGCCCTGCTCAATATGCCTGAGCTGGCCCTTTTGTTTCACTGTAGAGCCTCCAGCCCTGCTCAATATGCCTTAGTTGGCCCTTGCGGTGACCTCACCTGGTCTAAATGATGTCTCTAGAGACTAAACCTCTCATCGTCACCTCATCACCTCTCTAGGTTTACCTCCACTGTATTCACATCCTACCATACTCTTGTCTGTACATTATGCCTTGAATCTATTCTTCCGCGCCCAGAAACCTGCTCCTTTCACTCTCTGTGCCGAAAGCACTTGACAAGTTTTTATAGCCTTTAGCCCGTACCCTTATCCAACCCCTCCTCTGTTCCTCTGGTGATGTAGAGGTTAATCCAGGCCCTGCAGCGCCTAGCTCCACTCTCATTCCCCAGGTGCTCTCATTTGTTGACTTCTGTAACCGTAAAAGCCTTGGTTTCATGCATGTTAACATTAGAAGCCTCCTCCCTAACTTTGTTTTATTCACTGCTTTAGCACACTCTGCCAACCCAGATGTCCTAGCTGTGTCTGAATGAAGGCCAACAAAAATCCTAAAAATTCCATCCCCAACTATAACATTTTCCATCGAGATAGGGGGCGGCGTTGTAATCTACTGCAGAGAGAGCCTGCAGAGTTCTGTCATACTATCCAGGTCTGTGCCCAAACAATTCGAGCTTCTTCTTCTAAAAATCCACGTTTCCAGAAACAAGTCTCTCGCCATTGCCGCTTGCTATAGACCCCCTCAGCCCCCAGCTGTGCCCTGGACACCATATGTGAACTGATTGCTCCCCATCTCTCTTCAGAGCTCGTACTGTTAGGTGACCTAAACTGGGGCATGTTTAACGCCCCGGCTGTCCTACAATCTAAGCTTGATGCCCTCAATCTCACACAAAATATCAATGAATCTACCAGGTACAAACCCAAATCTGTAAACACGGGAACCTTCATAGATGTCATCCTAACCAACTTGCCCTCTAAATACACCTCTGCTGTCTTCAACCAAGATCTCAGCGATCACTGCCTCATTGCCTGCATCCGTAATGGGTCAGCGGTCAAACGACCTCCACTCATCACTGTAAAACGCTCCCTGAAACACTTCAGCGTGCAGGCATTTCTAATCGACCTGGCCGGGGTATCCTGGAAGGATTTTGACCTCATCCCGTCAGTAGAGGATGCCTGGTTATTCTTTAAGTTCTTTCCTCACCATTTTAAATAAGGCCCATTCAAAAACAATGTGAACCAGGAACAGATATAGCCATTGGTTATATACTCCAGATCTGACTGCCCTTGACCAGCACAAAAACATCCTGTGGCGTACTGCATTAGCATCGAATAGACCCCGCGATATGCAACTTTTCAGGGAAGTTGGGGACCAATAAACACAGGCAGTAAGGAAAGCCAAGGCTAGCTTTTTCAAACAGAAATGTGCGTCCTGAACCACAAACTCCAAAAAGTTCTGGGACACTAAAGTCCATGGAGAATAAGAGCACCACCTCCCTGCTGCCTACTGCACTGAGACTGTTAAACACGGTCAGCACTGATAAATCCACCATAATTGATCATTTCAATGGCCATGCTTTCCACCTGGCTACCCCTACCCTGGTCAACAGCCCTGCACCCCCAACAGCAACTTGCCCAAAGCCTCCCCCATTTCTCCTTTACCCAAATCCAGATAGCTGATGTTCTGAAAGAGTTGCAAAATCTGGACCCCTACAAATCAGCCGGGCGAGACAATCTGGACCCTCTAAAGTTATCTGCCGAAATTGTTTCAACCCCTATTACTAGCCTGTTCAACCACTCTTTCGTATCGTCTGAGATGCCCAAAGGTTGGAAAGCTGCCGCGGTCATCCCCAAAACTGTTAGACCTATATTTTTGGTGATCTGAATCTATTTCTGATCGTCTTAACTCACCACCACTAATGAGCTGTGAAGCTTCTCAAATGTTTTCTTCACCTCAAACAGGATGTGAACCAAAGTCTGTTTTTACATCCTATGGAGAAAGGCTACTATAAGGAACTATTGTCAATTTGAAAAATATTTCCAGCCCTCTCCCTTAACCAATCGGATTGAAAGGGGGAGGGAAATGGTGGAAACGTCATAAAGTAGCTGATTTACTTCTGATCTCCTTGCGCAAATAGCCTTCGGTTGTCTGTCGGTTGTCTGTCAGGAGCTCCACTGGCGCAGGAAACTCCGAGGTTCCAGAATATTTTATACAATGTTGCAAGTTAGCAGCAGCTTCAGTCTGGACCAAGTTGATAGTCAATACAATGTTGTAAGTTAGCACCAGCTTCAGTCTGGACAGAGTTGATAGTCGATACAATGTTGCAAGTTAGCAGCAGCTTCAGTCTGGACCAAGTTGATAGTCGATACAATGTTGCAAGTTAGCAGCAGCTTCAGTCTGGACAGAGTTGATAGTCGATACAATGTTGCAAGTTAGCAGCAGCTTCAGTCTGGACCAAGTTGATAGTCGATACAATGTTGCAAGTTAGCAGCAGCTTCAGTCTGGACCAAGTTGATAGTCGATACAATGTTTCACCTTCCTTGCAGACACGCCATGCGTAGCCAATGTATTTTATCAAGATATGTTCTGCCTGCAATGTTTTTATTTGTTGACTTTATGTAGGCTATTTTTACATACACTATAAATATGAAGTATGTGGATACCACTTTTTAAATGAGTGGATTCACCTATTTCAGCCTCGCCTGTTGCTGACAGGTGTATAAAATCACATCCATGCGATCTCCATAGACAAACATTGGTAGTAGAATGGCCTTACTGAAGAGCTCAGTGACTTTCAACATGGCAGCATCATAGGATGCCACCTTTCTATCAAGTCAGTCATATTTCTGCCCTGCTAGAGTTGCCCCCCGGTCAACTGTAAGTGCTGTTATTGTGAAGTGGAATCGTCTAGGAGCAACAACGTCTCAGCTGCGAAGTGGTAGGCCACACAAGCTCACAGAACTTGACCGCTGACGCGCACACTGTGTAAAAATCGTCTGTCCTCGACTGCAACACTCACTTCCGAGTTCCAAACTGGAAGCAAAGTCGGCACGAACTGTTCGTCGGGAGCTTCGTGAAACGGGTTTCCATGGCAGAGCTGCCGCACACAAGCCTAAGATCACCATGCGCAATGCCAAGCGTTGGCTAGAGTGATGTTACGTTTGCCACCATAGAAAACACATTCTCTGGAGTGATGAATCAAGCTTCTCCATCTGGTAGTCTGGCGAATCTAGGTTTGGGGATTCTAGCTGTAAAGTTTGGTGGATGAGAAATAATGGTCTGGGGCTGTTTTTCATGGTTCGGGCCCCTTAGTTCCAGTGAAGGGACATCTTAACGCTACAGCATACAATGACATTTTAGACGATTCTGTGCTTCCAACTTTGTGGCAACTGTTTGGGAAAGCCCTTTCCTGTTTCAGCATGACAATGCCCCAGTCCACAAAGCGAGATCTATACAGAAATGGTTTGTCAAGATCAGTGTAGAAGAACTTCACTGGCCTGCACAGAGCCCTGACCTCAACCCCATCGAACACCTTTGGGATGAATTGGAATGTTGACTGCGAGCCAAGAGGCCTAATCGCTCAACATCAGTGCTCAACCTCACTAATGCTGTTGTGGCTGAATGGAAGCAAGTCCCTGCAGCAATGTTCCAACATCTAGTGGAAAGCCTTCCCAGGAGAGTGGAGGCTGTTATAGCAGCAATGTTCCATCATCTAGTGGAAAGCCTTCCCAGGAGAGTGGAGGCTGTTATAGCAGCAATGTTCCTACATCTAGTGGAAAGCCTTCCCAGAAGAGTGGAGGCTGTTATAGCAGCAATGTTCCAACATCTAGTGGAAAGCCTTCCCAGTAGAGTGGAGGCTGTTATAGCAGCAATGTTCCAACATCTATTGGAAAGCCTTCCCAGAAGAGTGGAGGCTGTTATAGCAGCAATGTTCCAGCATCTAGTGGAAAGCCTTCCCAGAAGAGTGGAGGCTGTTATAGCAGCAATGTTCCATCATCTAGTGGAAAGCCTTCCCAGAAGAGTGGAGGCTGTTATAGCAGCAAAGAGAGGACCAACTCTATATTAATGCCCATGAATTTGGAATGAGATGTACAGGGTGTTTCTCTCTAAATTCTATACATGGTGTTTCTCTCTAGATTCTATACATGGTGTTTCTCTCCTCTAGATTCCAAACAGGGTGTTTCTCTCGAGATTCTATACATGGTTTCTCTCCTCTCTCTAGATTCTATTCATGGTGTTTTTCTCTAGATTCTATTCATGGTGTTTCTCTCTAGATTCTATTCATGGTGCTTCTCTCTAGATTCTATTCATGGTGTTTCTCTCTAGATTCTATACATGGTGTTTCTCTCTAGATTCTATTCAAGGTTTCTCTCCTCTCTCTAGATTCTATACATGGTGTTTCTCTCTAGATTCTATACATGGTGTTTCTCTCTAGATTCTATACATGGTGTTTCTCTCTAGATTCTATACATGGTGTTTCTCTCTAGATTCTATACATGGTGTTTCTCTCTAGATTCTATACATGGTGTTTCTCTCTAGATTCTATTCATGGTGTTTCTCTCCTCTCTCTAGATTCTATACATGGTGTTTCTCTACTCTCTCTAGATTCTATACATGGTGTTTCTCTACTCTCTCTAGATTCTATACATGGTGTTTCTCTACTCTCTCTAGATTCTATACATGGTGTTTCTCTACTCTCTCTAGATTCTATTCATGGTGTTTCTCTCTAGATTATATTCATGGTGTTTCTCTACTCTCTCTAGATTCTATACATGGTGTTTCTCTCTAGATTCTATTCATGGTGTTTCTCTCTAGATTCTATACATGGTGTTTCTCTCTAGATTCTATACATGGTGTTTCTCTCTAGATTCTATACATGGTGTTTCTCACTAGATTCTATACATGGTGTTTCTCTCTAGATTCTATTCATGGTGTTTCTCTCTAGATTCTATACATGGTGTTTCTCTCTAGATTCTATACATGGTGCTTCTCTCTAGATTCTATTCATGGTATTTCTCTCCTCTTTCTAGATCCTATACATGGTGTTTCTCTCTAGATCCTATACATGGTGTTTCTCTCTAGATCCTATTCATGGTGTTTCTCTCTAGATCCTATACATGGTGTTTCTCTCGAGATTCTATACATGGTGTTTCTCTCCTCTCTCTAGATTCTATACATGGTGTTTCTCTCCTCTAGATTCCAAACAGGGTGTTTCTCTCTAGATCCTATACATGGTGTTTCTCTCTAGATCCTATTCATGGTGTTTCTCTCTAGATCCTATACATGGTGTTTCTCTCGAGATTCTATACATGGTGTTTCTCTCCTCTCTCTAGATTCTATACATGGTGTTTCTCTCCTCTAGATTCCAAACAGGGTGTTTCTCTCGAGATTCTATACATGGTGTTTCTCTCGAGATTCTATACATGGTGTTTCTCTCTAGATTCTATATATGGTGTTTCTCTCTAGATTCTATACATGGTGTTTCTCTACGCTCTCTAGATTCTATACATGGTGTTTCTCTACTCTCTCTAGATTCTATACATGGTGTTTCTCTCTAGATTCTATACATGGTTTCTCCCCTCTCTCTAGATTCTATACATGGTGTTTCTCTACTCTCTCTAGATTCTATACATGGTGTTTCTCTACTCTCTAGATTCTATACATGGTGTTTCTCTACTCTCTCTAGATTCTATACATGGTGTTTCTCTACTCTCTCTAGATTCTATACATGGTGTTTCTCTCTAGATTCTATACATGGTTTCTCCCCTCTCTCTAGATTCTATACATGGTGTTTCTCTCTAGATTCTATACATGGTGTTTCTCTACTCTCTCTAGATTCTATACATGGTGTTTCTCTCTAGATTCTATACATGGTGTTTCTCTCTAGATTCTATACATGGTGTTTCTCTCTAGATTCTATTCATGGTGTTTCTCTCCTCTCTCTAGATTCTATACATGGTGTTTCTCTACTCTCTCTAGATTCTATACATGGTGTTTCTCTACTCTCTCTAGATTCTATACATGGTGTTTCTCTACTCTCTCTAGATTCTATACATGGTGTTTCTCTACTCTCTCTAGATTCTATTCATGGTGTTTCTCTCTAGATTATATTCATGGTGTTTCTCTACTCTCTCTAGATTCTATACATGGTGTTTCTCTCTAGATTCTATTCATGGTGTTTCTCTCTAGATTCTATACATGGTGTTTCTCTCTAGATTCTATACATGGTGTTTCTCTCTAGATTCTATACATGGTGTTTCTCACTAGATTCTATACATGGTGTTTCTCTCTAGATTCTATTCATGGTGTTTCTCTCTAGATTCTATACATGGTGTTTCTCTCTAGATTCTATACATGGTGCTTCTCTCTAGATTCTATTCATGGTATTTCTCTCCTCTTTCTAGATCCTATACATGGTGTTTCTCTCTAGATCCTATACATGGTGTTTCTCTCTAGATCCTATTCATGGTGTTTCTCTCTAGATCCTATTCATGGTGTTTCTCTCTAGATCCTATACATGGTGTTTCTCTCGAGATTCTATACATGGTGTTTCTCTCCTCTCTCTAGATTCTATACATGGTGTTTCTCTCCTCTAGATTCCAAACAGGGTGTTTCTCTCGAGATTCTATACATGGTGTTTCTCTCGAGATTCTATACATGGTGTTTCTCTCTAGATTCTATATATGGTGTTTCTCTCTAGATTCTATACATGGTGTTTCTCTACGCTCTCTAGATTCTATACATGGTGTTTCTCTACTCTCTCTAGATTCTATACATGGTGTTTCTCTCTAGATTCTATACATGGTTTCTCCCTCTCTCTAGATTCTATACATGGTGTTTCTCTCTAGATTCTATACATGGTGTTTCTCTACTCTCTCTAGATTCTATACATGGTGTTTCTCTACTCTCTAGATTCTATACATGGTGTTTCTCTACTCTCTCTAGATTCTATACATGGTGTTTCTCTACTCTCTCTAGATTCTATACATGGTGTTTCTCTCTAGATTCTATACATGGTTTCTCCCCTCTCTCTAGATTCTATACATGGTGTTTCTCTCTAGATTCTATACATGGTGTTTCTCTACTCTCTCTAGATTCTATACATGGTGTTTCTCTACTCTCTAGATTCTATACATGGTGTTTCTCTACTCTCTCTAGATTCTATACATGGTGTTTCTCTACTCTCTAGATTCTATACATGGTGTTTCTCTACTCTCTCTAGATTCTATACATGGTGTTTCTCTACTCTCTAGATTCTATACATGGTGTTTCTCTACTCTAGATTCTATACATGGTGTTTCTCTACTCTCTCTAGATTCTATTCATGGTGTTTCTCTCCTCTCTCTAGATTCTATACATGGTGTTTCTCTACTCTCTCTAGATTCTATACATGGTGTTTCTCTACTCTCTCTAGATTCTATACATGGTGTTTCTCTACTCTCTCTAGATTCTATACATGGTGTTTCTCTACTCTCTCTAGATTCTATTCATGGTGTTTCTCTCTAGATTCGATTCATGGTGTTTCTCTACTCTCTCTAGATTCTATACATGGTGTTTCTCTCCTCTCTCTAGATTCTATACATGGTGTTTCTCTCTAGATTCTATTCATGGTGTTTCTCTCTAGATTCTATTCATGGTGTTTCTCTCTAGATTCTATACATGGTGTTTCTCTCTAGATTCTATTCATGGTGTTTCTCTCTAGATTCTATACATGGTGTTTCTCTCTAGATTCTATTCATGGTGTTTCTCTCTAGATTCTATACATGGTGTTTCTCTACTCTCTCTAGATTCTATACATGGTGTTTCTCTACTCTCTCTAGATTCTATACATGGTGTTTCTCTCTAGATTCTATTCATGGTGTTTCTCTCTAGATTCTATACATGGTGTTTCTCTACTCTCTCTAGATTCTATACATGGTGTTTCTCTACTCTCTCTAGATTCTATACATGGTGTTTCTCTACTCTCTCTAGATTCTATACATGGTGTTTCTCTCTAGATTCTATACATGGTGTTTCTCTCTAGATCCTATACATGGTGTTTCTCTCTAGATTCTATACATGGTGTTTCTCTCTAGATCCTATACATGGTGTTTCTCTCTAGATTCTATACATGGTGTTTCTCTCTAGATCCTATACATGGTGTTTCTCTCTAGATTCTATACATGGTGTTTCTCTCTAGATCCTATACATGGTGTTTCTCTCTAGATTCTATACATGGTGTTTCTCTCTAGATTCTATACATGGTGTTTCTCTCTAGATTCTATACATGGTGTTTCTCTCTAGATTCTATACATGGTGTTTCTCTCTAGATCCTATACATGGTGTTTCTCTCTAGATTCTATACATGGTGTTTCTCTCTAGATTCTATACATGGTGTTTCTCTCTAGATTCTATACATGGTGTTTCTCTCTAGATTCTATACATGGTGTTTCTCTCTAGATCCTATACATGGTGTTTCTCTCTAGATCCTATACATGGTGTTTCTCTCTAGATCCTATACATGGTGTTTCTCTCTAGATTCTATACATGGTGTTTCTCTCTAGATCCTATACATGGTGTTTCTCTCTAGATCCTATACATGGTGTTTCTCTCTAGATTCTATACATGGTGTTTCTCTCTAGATCCTATACATGGTGTTTCTCTCTAGATTCTATACATGGTGTTTCTCTCTAGATCCTATACATGGTGTTTCTCTCTAGATCCTATACATGGTGTTTCTCTCTAGATCCTATACATGGTGTTTCTCTCTAGATTCTATACATGGTGTTTCTCTACTCTCTCTAGATCCTATACATGGTGTTTCTCTCTAGATCCTATACATGGTGTTTCTCTCTAGATTCTATACATGGTGTTTCTCTACTCTCTCTAGATTCTATACATGGTGTTTCTCTCTAGATTCTATACATGGTGTTTCTCTACTCTCTCTAGATTCTATACATGGTGTTTCTCTCTAGATCCTATACATGGTGTATGTGTTAGGTCTTATGGTGTGTTGTCCCATATTATAATTGAACCACTTAATAGAATGTTTGACCTTTTGTTTTAATCTTAACATATGTTTCTCTCCCCTGCTTGCTTGCTCTCTCCCTCTCTCTCGCTCTCCCCTCTACCCCCCTGCCCCCTCTCCTTCGTTTGCTCCCTCCCCCCGCCACTCTCCCCCTCCCTCCCTCTCCCACTAGATCCCATTAAGACCGCCCAGGGCTCCCTGTCCCTGAAGGCTTACAGGTTAACACCCAAACTGATGGAGATTTGCAAGGAGAAGGACTTCTCAGCCGAGGGGTGAGAGACACACACACACACACACACACACACACACACACACACACACACACACACACACACACACACACACACACACACACACACACACACACACACACACACACAAAGACACACACAAAGACACACACACACCACAAAGACACACACACACCACAAAGACACACACACACACCACAAAGACACACACACACACCACAAAGACACACACACACACCACAAAGACACACACACACACCACAAAGACACACACACACACCACAAAGACACACACACACACCACAAAGACACAAATACCAACTGCACCTTTCCTGATAAGAATTCAGCATTAATGCTGTGCTCTGGTGAAACTCCCTTCAAAAGATTCCAATGCCTGATGTTATTTTCCCCACGAGCAGAGAGAGCCTCATCAGAGGCTCTTAGTGATGTGATGATAGGGGTTTATAACTAGTGTGTGTGTGTGTGTTGGGGCTGTCAAACAGCTATACTGCCATGTTCATCCTCCGCCTGACTGGGTCTGACCCTCAGGCTGCTGGCCATTGATTTTAAATAGCATCTGAATGAAGCGTAATGAGAGAGACGTTTTCAAATAGATCGGAGTTCCCACAAGCTGAGTTTATGAAAACAAGGAGTCCCAACAGACTGGCATTAAATTGACCAGAAAATAAACCAGTATTAGGAACTGTTGGCGAGGTGGGTCAGTATTGGGAACTGTTGGCGAGGTGGGTCAGTTTTGGGAACTGTTGGCGAGGTGGGTCAGTATTAGGAACTTTTGGCTAGGTGGGTCAGTATTAGGAACTGTTGGCTAGGTGGGTCAGTATTAGGAACTGTTGGCTAGGTGGGTCAGTATTAGGAACTGTTGGCTAGGTGGGTCAGTATTAGGAACTGTTGGCTAGGTGGGTCAGTATTAGGAACTGTTGGCTAGGTGGGTCAGTATTAGGAACTGTTGGCTAGGTGGGTCAGTATTAGGAACTGTTGGCTAGGTGGGTCAGTATTAGGAACTGTTGGCTAGGTGGGTCAGTATTAGGAACTGTTGGCTAGGTGGGTCAGTATTAGGAACTGTTGGCTAGGTGGGTCAGTATTAGGAACTGTTGGCTAGGTGGGTCAGTATTAGGAACTGTTGGCTAGGTGGGTCAGTATTAGGAACTGTTGGCGAGGTGGGTCAGTATTAGGAACTGTTGGCGAGGTGGGTCAGTATTAGGAACTGTTGGCGAGGTGGGTCAGTATTAGGAACTGTTGGCGAGGTGGGTCAGTATTAGGAACTGTTGGCGAGGTGGGTCAGTATTAGGAACTGTTGGCTAGGTGGGTCAGTATTAGGAACTGTTGGCGTGGTGGGTCAGTATTAGGAACTGTTGGCTAGGTGGGTCAGTATTAGGAACTGTTGGCTAGGTGGGTCAGTATTAGGAACTGTTGGCTAGGTGGGTCAGTATTAGGAACTGTTGGCTAGGTGGGTCAGTATTAGGAACTGTTGGCTAGGTGGGTCAGTATTAGGAACTGTGGGTCAGTATTAGGAACTGTGGGTCAGTATTAGGAACTGTTGGCTAGGTGGGTCAGTATTAGGAACTGTTGGCTAGGTGGGTCAGTATTAGGAACTGTTGGCCAGGTGGGTCAGTATTAGGAACTGTTGGCCAGGTGGGTCAGTATTAGGAACTGTTGGCTAGGTGGGTCAGTATTAGGAACTGTTGGCTAGGTGGGTCAGTATTAGGAACTGTTGGCTAGGTGGGTCAGTATTAGGAACTGTTGGCTAGGTGGGTCAGTATTAGGAACTGTTGGCTAGGTGGGTCAGTATTAGGAACTGTTGGCTAGGTGGGTCAGTATTAGGAACTGTTGGCTAGGTGGGTCAGTATTAGGAACTGTTGGCTAGGTGGGTCAGTATTAGGAACTGTTGGCTAGGTGGGTCAGTATTAGGAACTGTTGGCTAGGTGGGTCAGTATTGGGAACCGTTGGCTTTGGCTTGGATTACTCCTTATTCTTTAGTTAATTTCTTCATGTTTACACCCACACCTACCCTTACCTACCCTTACCTACCCCTACCTACCTACCCTTACTTACCAACCTACCCTTACCTACCTACCCTTACCTACCCCTACCCACCTACCCTTATCTACCTACCCCTACCTCCCCTTACCTACCTACCTACCCCTACCTACCTACCCTTACCTATCTACCTACCTACCCTTACCTACCTACCCTTACCTACCTACCCTTACCTACCAACCTCCCTACCTACCCTTACCTACCTACCAACCTACCTACCCCTACCTACCCTTACCTACCTACCTACCCTTACCAACCTACCCTTACCTACCTACCTACAGTACCTACCTACCTACCGTACCTACCTATCTACCTACCTACCCACCCATCTACCTACCCACCCATCTACCTACCCACCCATCTACAGTACCTACCTACCTACCCATCTACCTACCTACCCATCTACCTACCTACAGTACCTACCTACCTACCTACCTACCCATCTACCTACCTACCCATCTACCTACAGTACCTACCTACCCACCCATCTACCTAACCATCTACCTACCGTACCTACCTACAGTACCTACCTACCTATCTACCTACCTACCTACCCATCTACCTACCTACCCATCTACCTACCTACCTACCTACCTACCCATCTACCTACCGTACCTACCTACCTACCTACCTACCTACCTACCTACCCATCTACCTACCTACCCATCTACCTACCGTACCTACCTACAGTACCTACCTACCTATCTACCCATCTACCTACCGTACCTACCTACCTACCTACCCATCTACCTACCGTACCTACCTACCTATCTACCCATCTACCTACCTACCCATCTTCCCTACCGTACCTACCTACCTACCTATCTACCTACCTACCCACCCATCTACCTACCCACCCATCTACCTACCCACCCATCTACAGTACCTACCTACCTACCCATCTACCTACCTACCCATCTACCTACCTACAGTACCTACCTACCTACCTACCTACCCATCTACCTACCTACCCATCTACCTACAGTACCTACCTACCCACCCATCTACCTAACCATCTACCTACCGTACCTACCTACAGTACCTACCTACCTATCTACCTACCTACCTACCCATCTACCTACCTACCCATCTACCTACCTACCTACCTACCTACCCATCTACCTACCGTACCTACCTACCTACCTACCTACCCATCTACCTACCTACCCATCTACCTACCGTACCTACCTACAGTACCTACCTACCTATCTACCCATCTACCTACCTACCGATCTACCTACAGTACCTACCTACCTACCTACCCACCCATCTACCTACCCACCCATCTACCTACCTACCCATCTACCTACCTACCTACCCATCTACCTACCTACCTACCTACCCATCTACCTACCTACCTACCCATCTACCTACCGTACCTACCTACCTATCTACCCATCTACCTACCTACCTACCCATCTACCTACCTACCTACCATCTACCTACCTACCTACCTACCCATCTACCTACCGTACCTACCTACCTACCTACCCATCTACCTACCGTACCTACCTACCTATCTACCCATCTACCTACCTACCCATCTTCCCTACCGTACCTACCTACCTACCTATCTACCTACCTACCCACCCATCTACCTACCTACCCATCTACCTACCTACCTACCCATCTACCTACCGTACCTACCTACCTATCTACCCATCTACCTACCTACCCATCTTCCCTACCGTACCTACCTACAGTACCTACCTACCTACCCATCTTCCCTACCGTACCTACCTACAGTACCTACCTACCTACCTACCCATCTTCCCTACCGTACCTACCTACAGTACCTACCTATCTACCCACCCATCTACCTTGTAGTCATTTCCTCTCCGAGGTCAGTTGCTCATTTATTGTCTGGTTGCTTTGCCTCTGACTCTCTGTCCAGTTCGTTGTCAGACTTAAATGTTAATGTTGTCGAGCTTTTTATTCGTTTCGCTGGGCCATGTTCATTATAGGCACCGAGTGGGAGGGAACGAGACACCACCTGAATTTGTCCAATGAGAAATGCTCTTTTTTTTTGGTGTCTGTTTTGTGATAATGTTTGGCTATGTTGTGATAATGACTAGGGGACCCTGTTAGTTTCTAATGCACCAGGTCCTCATCAGTCTCTCTCTCAATACGCGGCTGATTGAAAGACCAGGAGGACAATAGCAGCTCTATTGCTCGGCTGGCGAAGACTCATTTCACCACCGTTATTATGAGGACAATCTGAATAATATATCATTTCAAAGGAGGGCTTCAGTTTTCTATGATGGGTTCTTTCCATGTGGCTGTATTTGATGTTTTATAAGTGGCTGTTTTTGTTATCTTTTAAATGAAAGGCAGGAAAGAGAGACTGCACTGAATTAGACTAGACTCTACAGGAAGAGAGAGACTGCACTGAATTAGACTAGACTCTACAGGAAGAGAGAGACTGCACTGAATTAGACTAGACTCTACAGGAAGAGAGAGACTGCACTGAAGTAGACTAGACTCTACAGGAAGAGAGAGACTGCACTGAATTAGACTAGACTCTACAGGAAGAGAGAGACTGCACTGAAGTAGACTAGACTCTACAGGAAGAGAGAGACTGCACTGAAGTAGACTAGACTCTACAGGAAGAGAGAGACTGCACTGAATTAGACTAGACTCTACAGGAAGAGAGAGACTGCACTGAATTAGACTAGACTCTACAGGAAGAGAGAGACTGCACTGAATTAGACCCTACAGGAAGAGAGAGACTGCACTGAATTAGACTCTACAGGAAGAGAGAGACTGCACTGAATTAGACTCTACAGGAAGAGAGAGACTGCACTGAATTAGACTCTACAGGAAGAGAGAGAGACTGCACTGAATTAGACTAGACCCTACAGGAAGAGAGAGACTGCACTGAATTAGACTAGACTCTACAGGAAGAGAGAGACTGCACTGAAGTAGACTAGACTCTACAGGAAGATAGAGACTGGATTGAATTAGACTAGACTCTACAGGAAGAGAGAGACTGCACTGAAGTAGACTAGACCCTACAGGAAGATAGAGACTGGATTGAATTAGACTAGACTCTACAGGAAGAGAGAGACTGCACTGAAGTAGACTAGACCCTACAGGAAGATAGAGACTGGATTGAATTAGACTAGACTCTACAGGAAGAGAGAGACTGCGCTGAATTAGACTAGACTCTACAGGAAGAGAGAGACTGCACTGAATTAGACTAGACTCTACTGTCTGTTATCAATATGATCCAGTTTTAGACTAGACTCTACAGGAAGAGAGAGACTGCACTGAAGTAGACTAGACTCTACAGGAAGAGAGACTGCAGACACTACTGTCTGTTATGTTGTCAATATGACCCAGTTTTAGACTAGACTCTACAGGAAGAGAGAGACTGCACTGAAGTAGACTAGACTCTACAGGAAGAGAGAGACTGCACTGAAGTAGACTGGACTCTACAGGAAGAGAGAGACTGCACTGAAGTAGACTGGACTCTACAGGAAGAGAGAGACTGCACTGAAGTAGACTGGACTCTACAGGAAGAGAGAGACTGCACTGAAGTAGACTAGACTCTACAGGAAGAGACTGCACTGAATTAGACTAGACTCTACAGGAAGAGAGAGACTGCACTGAATTAGACTAGACTCTACAGGAAGAGAGAGACTGCACTGAAGTAGACTAGACTCTACAGGAAGAGAGACTGCAGACACTACTGTCTGTTATCAATATGATCCAGTTTTAGACTAGACTCTACAGGAAGAGAGAGACTGCACTGAAGTAGACTAGACTCTACAGGAAGAGAGACTGCAGACACTACTGTCTGTTATGTTGTCAATATGATCCAGTTTTAGACTAGACTCTACTGTCTGTTATCAATATGATCCAGTTTTAGACTAGACTCTACTGTCTGTTATGTTATCAATATGATCCAGTTTTAGACTAGACTCTACTGTCTGTTATGTTGTCAATATGATCCAGTTTTAGACTAGACTCTACTGTCTGTTGTCAATATGATCCAGTTTTAGACTAGACTCTACTGTCTGTTATCAATATGATCCAGTTTTAGACTAGACTCTACTGTCTGTTGTCAATATGATCCAGTTTTAGACTAGACACTACTGTCTGTTATCAATATGATCCAGTTTTAGACTAGACTCTACTGTCTGTTATCAATATGATCCAGTTTTAGACTAGACACTACTGTCTGTTGTCAATATGATCCAGTTTTAGACTAGACACTACTGTCTGTTGTCAATATGATCCAGTTTTAGACTAGACACTACTGTCTGTTATCAATATGATCCAGTTTTAGACTAGACTCTACTGTCTGTTATGTTGTCAATATGATCCAGTTTTATAAATAGATTAGATTAGACACTACTAATGGCAAATTAGTTCAACTACATTTTGTAGAGCTGGCAATCAAATTGAGTTGAACTGGGTTGAATCATTGACTTTGAATTGAACTGGTTTGAATCATTGACTATGAATTGAACTGGGTTAAATCATTGACTTGGAATTGAACTGGTTTGAATGTCATTGACTTTGAATTGAACTGGGTTGAATTGGTTTGAATCATTGACTTTGAGTTGAACTGGGTTGAACGCCATTGACTATGAATTGAACTGAAGTGATTATTTTCTCTCCCTCCTCCTCAGATTGAAGAAGGCCATGATTGGTTTTGAGCACATGTTCGAGGAGGTTCCCATCGTGATCAAGAACTCCCACCTGATCAACGTTCTGATGTGGGAACTGGAGGAGAAGTGTACTGTGGCCGACAAGCACGAACTGCTCAACCTCTCCAGCAGGTATGTGACGTGGTGCTGTCTACCCTAGTGGTGCTGTCTACCCTAGTGGTGCTGTCTACCCTAGTGGTGCTGTCTACCCTAGTGGTGCTGTCTACCCTAGTGGTGCTGTCTACCCTAGTGGTGCTGTCTACCCTAGTGGTGCTGTCTACCCTAGTGGTGCTGTCTACCCTAGTGGTGCTGTCTACCCTAGTGGTGCTGTCTACCCTAGTGGTGCTGTCTACCCCTAGTGGTGCTGTCTACCCCTCACTACTCCCTCTCTCTCTGTGTTATAAAAGCCATTTCCCCTCACTACTCTCTCTCTGTGTTATAAAAGCCATTTCCCCTCACTACTCTCTCTCTGTGTTATAAAAGCCATTTCCCCTCACTACTCTCTCTCTGTGTTATAAAAGCCATTTCCCCTCACTACTGTCTCTCTCTCTGTTATAAAAGCCATTTCCCCTCACTACTGTCTCTCTCTGTGTTATAAAAGCCATTTCCCCTCACTACTCCCTCTCTCTCTCTGTGTTATAAAAGCCATTTCCCCTCACTACTCTCCCTCCCTCTCTCTGTGTTATAAAAGCCATTTCCCCTCACTACTCTCTCTCTGTGTTATAAAAGCCATTTCCCCTCACTACTCCCTCTCTCTCTCTCTCTCTGTGTTATAAAAGCCATTTCCCCTCACTACTCTCCCTCCCTCTCTCTGTGTTATAAAAGCCATTTCCCCTCACTACTCTCTCTCTGTGTTATAAAAGCCATTTCCCCTCACTACTCTCTCTCTGTGTTATAAAAGCCATTTCCCCTCACTACTCTCTCTCTGTGTTATAAAAGCCATTTCCCCTCACTACTCCCTCTCTCTCTCTCTGTGTTATAAAAGCCATTTCCCCTCACTACTCTCTCTCTGTGTTATAAAAGCCATTTCCCCTCACTACTCTCTCTCTGTGTTATAAAAGCCATTTCCCCTCACTACTCCCTCCCTCTCTCTGTGTTATAAAAGCCATTTCCCCTCACTACTCCCTCTCTCTCTGTCTTATAAAAGCCATTTCCCCTCACTACTCCCTCCATCTCTCTGTGTTATAAAAGCCATTTCCCCTCACTACTCCCTCTCTCTCTCTCTGTCTTATAAAAGCCATTTCCCCTCACTACTCCCTCTCTCTCTCTCTGTGTTATAAAAGCCATTTCCCCTCACTACTCCCTCTTTGTGTTATAAAAGCCATTTCCCCTCACTACTCCCTCTCTCTCTGTGTTATAAAAGCCATTTCCCCTCACTACTCCCTCTCTCTCTGTGTTATAAAAGCCATTTCCCCTCACTACTCCCTCTCTCTCTCTGTGTTATAAAAGCCATTTCCCCTCACTACTCCCTCTCTGTGTTATAAAAGCCATTTCCCCTCACTACTCCCTCTCTCTCTGTGTTATAAAAGCCATTTCCCCTCACTACTCCCTCTCTCTCTGTGTTATAAAAGCCATTTCCCCTCACTACTCCCTCTCTCTCTGTGTTATAAAAGCCATTTCCCCTCACTACTCCCTCTCTCTCTCTGTGTTATAAAAGCCATTTCCCCTCACTACTCCCTCTCTCTCTGTGTTATAAAAGCCATTTCCCCTCACTACTCCCTCTCTCTCTCTGTGTTATAAAAGCCATTTCCCCTCACTACTCCCTCTCTCTCTGTGTTATAAAAGCCATTTCCCCTCACTACTCCCTCCATCTCTCTGTGTTATAAAAGCCATTTCCCCTCACTACTCCCTCCATCTCTCTGTGTTATAAAAGCCATTTCCCCTCACTACTCCCTCCATCTCTCTGTGTTATAAAAGCCATTTCCCCTCACTACTCCCTCTCTCTCTCTGTGTTATAAAAGCCATTTCCCCTCACTACTCCCTCCATCTCTCTGTGTTATAAAAGCCATTTCCCCTCACTACTCCCTCTCTCTCTGTGTTATAAAAGCCATTTCCCCTCACTACTCCCTCCATCTCTCTGTGTTATAAAAGCCATTTCCCCTCACTACTCCCTCTCTCTCTGTGTTATAAAAGCCATTTCCCCTCACTACTCCCTCTCTCTCTGTGTTATAAAAGCCATTTCCCCTCACTACTCCCTCCATCTCTGTGTTATAAAAGCCATTTCCCTCACTACTCCCCTCTCTCTGTGTTATAAAAGCCATTTCCCCTCACTACTCCCTCTCTCTGTGTTATAAAAGCCATTTCCCCTCACTACTCCCTCCATCTCTGTGTTATAAAAGCCATTTCCCCTCACTACTCCCTCCATCTCTCTGTGTTATAAAAGCCATTTCCCCTCACTACTCTCCCTCTCCCTCTCTGTGTTATAAAAGCCATTTCCCCTCACTACTCCCTCTCTCTCTGTGTTATAAAAGCCATTTCCCCTCACTACTCCCTCTCTCTCTCTGTGTTATAAAAGCCATTTCCCCTCACTACTCCCTCTCTCTCTCTGTGTTATAAAAGCCATTTCCCCTCACTACTCCCTCTCTCTCTGTGTTATAAAAGCCATTTCCCCTCACTACTCCCTCTCTCTCTGTGTTATAAAAGCCATTTCCCCTCACTACTCCCTCTCTCTCTGTGTTATAAAAGCCATTTCCCCTCACTACTCCCCCCCCCTTTCATTATCATCTTTCTTGATATGCCACACCTGTCAGGTGAATTGATTATCTTGGCACAGGAGAAATGCTCCCTAACAGGGATGTAAACATATGTGTGTGCACCATTTGAGAGATGTTTTTTTGTTTTTGCGTATGCAACATTTCTGGGATCTTATTTCAGCTCATGAAACATGGGACCAACACTTTACATGTTGCATTTATATATTTTTGTTCAGTGTTGTTACTCGACAATGATAACCGAAATGACAGAGTGAGAAGAAAGACGCCTGTACAGAATACAAATATTCCAAACAAAAAAAATGTCAACGCAATAGATTTTTGGTCCTGAATACAAAGTGTTATGTTTGGGGCAATTACAACACATTACTGAGTACCACTCTATGTAATTTTCTAGCATAGTGTTGGCTGCATCATGTTATGGGTATACTTGTAATCGCTAAGGACTAAGGGAGTTTTTCAGGATGAAAAAAAAAACGGAATGAAGCTAAGCACAGGTAAAATCCTAGAGAAAAACCCGGTTCTGCTTTCCACTAGACACTAGGAGATGAATTCCTTTCAGCAGGACAATAACCTAAGACACGAGGCCAAATCTATACTGGAGTTGCTTACCAAGAAGACAATGACTATTCCTGAGATGCCAAGTTACAGTTTTAGATTTTAAATCTACTTGAACATCTATGACAATGATCAACAACCAATTTGACAGAGCCTGAATCATAAAAAATAAATGATAATGGTGTTTTGCACACTCCAGGTGTGGGAAGCTCTTAGAGACATCCACAGAAAGACCCTCGGCTGTAATCACTGCCGAAAGTGCTTTTACAAAGGCTGTGTGTGTGTGTGTGTGTGTGTGTGTGTGTGTGTGTGTGTGTGTGTGTGTGTGTGTGTGTGTGTGTGTGTGTGTGTGTGTGTGTGTGTGTGTGTGTGAATACTTATAGAAATTAAATATTTCATTTTCATACAAAAAAATCGAAAAAACATGTTTTCACTTTGTCATTATGGGGGGTATTGTGTGAAGTTGGGCGACATTCTGTTTTAAATAAATGGAATCCATTTTGAATTCAGGCTGCAGCACAACATGTAGAATATTGTGAAGGAGTGTGAATAGTTCTGAACTCTCTCTCTCTCTCTCCTCCCCTGTAGAATATGTAAAGGAGTGTGAATAGTTCTGATCTCTCTCTCCTCCCCTGTAGAATATGTAAAGGAGTGTGAATAGTTCTGAACTCTCTCTCTCTCTTCCCCTGTAGAATATGTAAAGGAGTGTGAGTAGTTCTGATCTCTCTCTCCTCCCCTGTAGAATATGTAAAGGAGTGTGAATAGTTCTGAACTCTCTCTCTCTCCTCCCCTGTAGAATATGTAAAGGAGTGTGAGTAGTTCTGATCTCTCTCTCCTCCCCTGTAGAATATGTAAAGGAGTATGAATAGTTCTGATCTCTCTCTCTCTCTCCTCCCCTGTAGAATATGTAAAGGAGTATGAATAGTTCTGATCTCTCTCTCTCTCTCTCTCTCTCTCTCTCTCTCCTCCCCTGTAGAATATGTAAAGGAGTGTGAATAGTTCTGAACTCTCTCCTCCCCTGTAGAATATGTAAAGGAGTGTGAATAGTTCTGAACTCTCTCTCTCCTCCCCTGTAGAATATGTAAAGGAGTGTGAATAGTTCTGAACTCTCTCTCTCTCCTCCCCTGTAGAATATGTAAAGTAGTGTGAATAGTTCTGAACTCTCTCTCCTCCCCTGTAGAATATGTAAAGGAGTATGAATAGTTCTGAACTCTCTCTCTCTCTCTCTCTCTCTCTCTCTCTCTCTCTCTCTCTCTCTCTCTCTCTCTCTCTCTCTCTCTCTCTCTCCTCCCCTGTAGAATATGTAAAGGAGTATGAATAGTTCTGAACTCTCTCTCTCTCCTCCCCTGTAGAATATGTAAAGGAGTGTGAATAGTTCTGAACTCTCTCTCTCTCCTCCCCTGTAGAATATGTAAAGGAGTGTGAATAGTTCTGAACTCTCTCTCCTCCCCTGTAGAATATGTAAAGTAGTGTGAATAGTTCTGAACTCTCTCTCTCTCTCCTCCCCTGTAGAATATGTAAAGGAGTGTGAATAGTTCTGATCTCTCTCTCCTCCCCTGTAGAATATGTAAAGTAGTGTGAATAGTTCTGAACTCTCTCTCTCTCTCCTCCCCTGTAGAATATTGTAAAGGAGTGTGAATAGTTCTGAACTCTCTCTCCTCCCCCGTGGGGCCCTGTTGTGGATTCTAGCCATGTAATAATGTCTCTGGCCAAATCGGTTGTCTGAAGTTGTCAGGTTGCCGCGTGCGTTGCTTGGTCCTTCTGTCCGTGTGGAGCATCTCTGTCCACATCTTAACAGGTAATGGATCTGATGTCATTTCCACCGTGTCGTTTTCACTTCGACCACATTTGTCCACGTCATCTTCTGAGATCAGTGTTTTGTTCCTTCTTAAAACCAGGTGTCACTAACAGTCATCGTGACATGTCCTTGCCATTATTTATACCATGTTATATCTCATTCCTGTTGGCAGGTCGGCCTATTAGAAGAGAGGATCTCTTGTGTGGTATTAGTCTATAGTGTTGTGGTATTAGGCTATAGTGTTGTGGTATTAGGCTATAGTGTTGTGGTATTAGGCTATAGTGTTGTGGTATTAGTCTATAGTGTTGTGGTATTAGTCCATAGTGTTGTGGTATTAGTCTATAGTGTTGTGGTATTAGTCTATAGTGTTGTGGTATTAGTCTATAGTGTTGTGGTATTAGTCTATAGTGTTGTGGTATTAGTCTATAGTGTTGTGGTATTAGTCTATAGTGTTGTGGTATTAGTCTATAGTGTTGTGGTATTAGTCTATAGTGTTGTGGTATTAGTCTATAGTGTTGTGGTATTAGTCTAGTGTTGTGGTATTAGTCTATAGTGTTGTGGTATTAGTCTATAGTGTTGTGGTATTAGTCTATAGTGTTGTGGTATTAGTCTATAGTGTTGTGGTATTAGTCTATAGTGTTGTGGTATTAGTCTATAGTGTTGTGGTATTTGTCTATAGTGTTGTGGTATTAGTCTATAGTGTTGTGGTATTAGTCTATAGTGTTGTGGTATTAGTCTATAGTGTTGTGGTATTAGTCTATAGTGTTGTGGTATTAGTCTATAGTGTTGTGGTATTAGTCTATAGTGTTGTGGTATTAGTCTATAGTGTTGTGGTATTAGTCTATAGTGTTGTGGTATTAGTCTATATTAGTCTATAGTGTTGTGGTATTAGTCTATAGTGTTGTGGTATTAGTCTATAGTGTTGTGGTATTAGTCTATAGTGTTGTGGTATTAGTCTATAGTGTTGTGGTATTAGTCTATAGTGTTGTGGTATTAGTAGTGTTGTGGTATTAGTCTATAGTGTTGTGGTATTAGTCTATAGTGTTGTGGTATTAGTAATGTTGTGGTATTAGTCTATAGTGTTGTGGTATTAGTCTATAGTGTTGTGGTATTAGTCTATAGTGTTGTGGTATTAGTCTATAGTGTGTGTGGTATTAGTCTATAGTGTTGTGGTATTAGTCTATAGTGTTGTGGTATTAGTCTATAGTGTTGTGGTATTAGTCTATAGTGTTGTGGTATTAGTCTATAGTGTTGTGGTATTAGTCTATAGTGTTGTGGTATTAGTCTATAGTGTTGTGGTATTAGTCTATAGTGTTGTGGTATTAGTCTATAGTGTTGTGGTATTAGTCTATAGTGTTGTGGTATTAGTCTATAGTGTTGTGGTATTAGTCTATAGTGTTGTGGTATTAGTCTATAGTGTTGTGGTATTAGTCTATAGTGTTGTGGTATTAGTCTATAGTGTTGTGGTATTAGTCTATAGTGTTGTGGTATTAGTCTATAGTGTTGTGGTATTAGTCTATAGTGTTGTGGTATTAGTCTATAGTGTTGTGGTATTAGTCTATAGTGTTGTGGTATTAGTCTATAGTGTTGTGGTATTAGTCTATAGTGTTGTGGTATTAGTCTATAGTGTTGTGGTATTAGGCTATAGTGTTGTGGTATTAGGCTATAGTGTTGTGGTATTAGGCTATAGTGTTGTGGTATTAGGCTATAGTGTTGTGGTATTAGTCTATAGTGTTGTGGTATTAGTCTATAGTGTTGTGGTATTAGTCTATAGTGTTGTGGTATTAGTCTATAGTGTTGTGGTATTAGTCTATAGTGTTGTGGTATTAGTCTATAGTGTTGTGGTATTAGTCTATAGTGTTGTGGTATTAGTCTATAGTGTTGTGGTATTAGTCTATAGTGTTGTGGTATTAGTCTATAGTGTTGTGGTATTAGTCTATAGTGTTGTGGTATTAGTCTATAGTGTTGTGGTATTAGTCTATAGTGTTGTGGTATTAGTCTATAGTGTTGTGGTGTTAGTCCATAGTGTTGTGGTATTAGTCTATAGTGTTGTGATGTTAGTCTATAGTGTTGTGGTGTTAGTCTATAGTGTTGTGGTATTAGTCTATAGTGTTGTGGTATTAGTCTATAGTGTTGTGGTATTAGTCTATAGTGTTGTGGTATTTGTCTATAGTGTTGTGGTATTAGTCTATAGTGTTGTGGTATTAGTCTATAGTGTTGTGGTATTAGTCTATAGTGTTGGTCCATTCAGAAGCACTAAAACATAATGTTTTTCTCCAGGCCCTCTCTGAAAGGTGTTTCAGCAGGCCCTCTCATGTTCCCCAGCCCTCTCTGAAAGGGTTTTCAGCAGGGCCTCTCCTGTGCCCCAGCCCTCTCTGAAAGGGTTTTCAGCAGGGCCTCTCCTGTGCCCCAGCCCTCTCTGAAAGGGTTTCTACCAGGCCCTCTCTGAAAGGGTTTTCAGCAGGCCCTCTCCTGTGCCCCAGGCCCTCTCTGAAAGGGTTTTCAGCAGGGCCTCTCCTGTGCCCCAGCCCTCTCTGAAAGGGTTTCTACCAGGCCCTCTCTGAAAGGGTTTTCAGCAGGCCCTCTCCTGTGCCCCAGCCCTCTCTGAAAGGGTTTCTACCAGGCCCTCTCTGAAAGGGTTTTCAGCAGGCCCTCTCCTGTGCCCCAGCCCTCTCTGAAAGGGTTTTCAGCAGGGCCTCTCCTGTGCCCCAGCCCTCTCTGAAAGGGTTTCTACCAGGCCCTCTCCTGTGCCCCAGCCCTCTAAAAGGGTTGTGAACAAGGACCAGGGGCATGATAGGGAAGGTTAATTGAGTGCAGGTTATAAGAGAGATGTGAACATAACATTCTTTATCCAAAACACTCTGTTCTGAGGTGAAGGAGATCAGTGTAGAGAGAAATCTATAGAGAGATTCTTCCATTCATTCACAAGGTGGACTGACTCTGTGCACAACTGAGCAAGAGGACAAGTACACTAGAGTGTCTAGTTTGAGAAACAGACTCCTCTCACAAGTCCTCAACTGGCAGCTTCATTAAATAGTAAACACCAGGCTCAACGTCAACGGTGAAGAGGCGACTCCTGGATGCTGGCCTTCTAGGCAGAGTTGCAAAGAAAAGCCATATCTCAGACTGGCCAATAAAAAGAAAAGATTTAGATGGGCAAAAGAACACAGACACTGAACAGAGGAACTCTGCCTAAAGGCCAGCATCCCGGAGTCGCTTCTTCACTGTTGACGATGAGACTGGTGTTTTGCCGGTACTATTTAATGAAGCTGCCAATTGAGGACTTGTGAGAGGAGTCTGTTTCTCAAAGTAGACACTCTAATGTACTTTTGCTCAGTTGTGCACCGGGGCCTCCCACTCCTCTTTCTATTCTGGTTAGAGCCAGTTTGAGCTGTTCTGTGAAGAGAGTAGTACACAACGTTGTACGAGATCTTCAGTTTCTTGGAAATTTCTCGCTTTGAATAGCCTTCATTTCTCAGAACAAGAATAGACTGACGAGTTTCAGAAGAAATGTCTTTGATTCTTTGATTGAGCCTGTAATCGAACCCACAAATGCTGCTGCTCCAGATACTCAACTAGTCTAAAGAAGGCCAGTTTTATTGCTTCTTTAATCAGAACAGTTTGCAATTATGTTAGCACATCTGAAAAGGGGTTTTCTAATGATCAATTAGTCTTTTGAAATGATAAACTTGTATTAGCTAACACAACGTGCCATTGGAACACAGGAGTGATGGTTGCTGTTAATGAGCCTCTGTACGCCTATGTAGATATTCCATTAAACATCTGCCGTTTCCAGCTACAATAGTCATTTACAACATTAACAATGTCTACACTGTATTTCTGATCAATTTGATGGTATTTTAATGGACAAAATATTAGCTTTTCTTTCAAAAACAAGGACACTTCTAAGTGACCCCAAACGTGTGTGTGTGTGTGTGTGTGTGTGTGTGTGTGTGTGTGTGTGTGTGTGTGTGTGTGTGTGTGTGTGTGTGTGTGTGTGTGTGTGTGTGTGTGTGTGTGTGTGTGTGTGTGTGTGTGTGTGTGTGTGTGTGTACCACACATGTGGAGATCATCCGTTCACCTCCTCTTCGTCTCTCAAAGACACGGCGGTTGGAACCAAAAATCTCAAATTTGGACTCATCAGACCAAAGGACAGATTTCCACCGGTCTAATGTCCATTGCTCGTGTTTCTTGGCCCAAGCAAGTCTCTTCTTCTTATTGGTGTCCTTTAGTAGTGGTTTCTTTGCAGCAATTCGACCATGAAAGACCGATTCACGAGTCTCCTCTGAACAGTTGATGTTGAGAAGTGTCTGTTTTACTGGAACTTTGTGAAGCGTTTATTTGGGCTGCAATCTGAAGTGCAGTAAACTCTAATGAATTTATCCTCTGCAGCAGAGAGTAACTGGGTCTTCCTTTCCCTGTGGCGGTCCTCATGAGAGCCAGTTTCATCACAGCGCTGGATGGTTTTTGTGACTGTAACTTGGAAGAAACTTTCTTGAAATTCTCCTCATTGACTGACCTTCATGTCTTTTAATAAAGTAATGATGGACTGTCGTTTCTCTTTGCTTATTTAAGCTTTTCTTGTTATAATATGGACTTGGTCTGTTTCCAAATAGGGCTGTCTTCTGTGTATCCCCCCCCACCCTACCTTGTCACAACGCAACTGATTGGCTCAAACTCATTGAGACTGGAAAGAAATGGCACAAATGAGCTTTTAACAAGGCACACCTGTTAATTGAAATGCATTCCAGGTGACTCATCTCATGAAGCTGGTTGAGAGAATGCCAAGAGTGTGCCAAGCTGTCATCAATCACTCTTCTTATTCTTTCAACCAATCACCAGTCACTTGTCAGTACATGTGGAGTACCCTTCTTTTATAAGCTTTCAACCAATCACCAGTCACTTGTCAGTACATGTGGAGTACCCTTCTTTTATAAGCTTTCAACCAATCACCAGTCACTTGTCAGTACATGTCGAGTACCCTTCTTTTATAAGCTTTCAACCAATCACCAGTCACTTGTCAGTACATGTCGAGTACCCTTCTTTTATAAGCTTTCAACCAATCACCAGTCACTTGTCAGTACATGTGGAGTACCCTTCTTTTATAAGCTTTCAACCAATCACCAGTCACTTGTCAGTACATGTGGAGTACCCTTCTTTTATAAGCTTTCAACCAATCACCAGTCACTTGTCAGTACATGTGGAGTACCCTTCTTTTATAAGCTTTCAACCAATCACCAGTCACTTGTCAGTACATGTGGAGTACCCTTCTTTTATAAGCTTTCAACCAATCACCAGTCACTTGTCAGTACATGTGGAGTACCCTTCTTTTATAAGCTTTCAACCAATCACCAGTCACTTGTCAGTACATGTGGAGTACCCTTCTTTTATAAGCTTTCAACCAATCACCAGTCACTTGTCAGTACATGTGGAGTACCCTTCTTTTATAAGCTTTCAACCAATCACCAGTCACTTGTCAGTACATGTGGAGTACCCTTCTTTTATAAGCGTTCAACCAATCACCAGTCACTTGTCAGTACATGTGGAGTACCCTTTTTATAAGCTTTTCACTTGTCATAAGCTTTCAACCAATCACCAGTCACTTGTCAGTACATGTGGAGTACCCTTCTTTTATAAGCTTTCAACCAATCACCAGTCACTTGTCAGTACATGTGGAGTACCCTTCTTTTATAAGCTGCTGAAAAGACTTGTTGTTCATTTTGTTTACAGAGAAATAGTCTTGTATTTGGTCGAAACACTTTCTTTTTTCTTTCTCCTCCCCCCAACAGTTTTCTAAGAGCAACGAGATGAAAGGTTTTGACGTTAGAGACCTTTTTAAAGGACCCCTTTTACCGCTCTTGGGGAGCGGAATGACTTTGTCGTCTAGACGGAAGACAGACTCCCCTCCTAGATTCCGTGGTCCTTCTGTAGCTCAGTTGGTAGAGCATGGCGCTTGTAACGCCAGGGTAGTGGGTTCGATCCCCGGGACCACCCATACGTAGAATGTATGCACACATGACTGTAAGTCGCTTTGGATAAAAGCGTCTGCTAAATGGCATATATTATTATTATTAGATTCAGATGAAAGATAATGACCGACTGGGAGTGGCTATAGAGTCAGTTACCATCTTCACTAGCTTTCCTTCTAAGTTGTCAATGCCAGGAAGGTTGTTCATTATTGATTGATTGTTCCACATCTCCCTCACTAACTTTATAAAATCCCAATGCTTTTCCTTTTCATTAGTTGTTTTATGCACGAGCACAATTGCTCACTGGCATTTTTCCCCCCTCCTAAACTTTCCCACTTTGGCAATGAAATAATCACGAAGCTAATTGGCAACATCAAATGGTTTTGTGATGAATAAGCCATCTGATTCAATGAAAGACGGAGTAGAATCGGTCTTTTCTACCCATAATTCCATTTTAAAGTACGTTTTTATATTATTGATCTTGGCTTCATCGTACAGTTTCTTCTTCTTTTGTTGATGAGTCGAGTCGTATCATTTCTCAATTCGGCAGGAAGTCGGCCAGTCAGATGTACAGCCAGACTTGTTAGCCACTTCCTCTTGTCCCGTCTCTTTCAACCAATACAGTTTCTTCATTTCCTCATCGATCCACGGAGCCTTTAACAGTTCTAACAGTCAGTTTCTTAACAGGTGCTTGTTTATCAATAATTGGAAAAAGGCTATTTTAATATATACAATAAGAGTAGCGTCTGGATGCTCCTTATTAATCACATCAACAAATATGTTTAACATCATCCACATAAATCACAGTTAAATGTTCTGTATGATCTCTTATATACTATTTAAGGCCCAGCTGTTGGAACGTTGTCCTTCCTGTATATAGCCACTACACTGTGATCACTGCATCTAATGGGTACGGATAAACACAGTTCTACAGTATTCGTAGCAATGTGATCGATACATGTGGATGATCTTGTTTCTGTAGTGTTTGTAAACACCCTGGTAGGTTGATTAATAACCTGAACCAGATTACAGACACTGGTTACAGTGAGAAGCTTCCTGTTGAGTGGGTTGATTAATAACCTGAACCAGATTACAGACACTGGTTACAGTGAGAAGCTTCCTGTTGAGTGGGTTGATTAATAACCTGAACCAGATTACAGACACTGGTTACAGTGAGAAGCTTCCTGTTGAGCGGACAGCTTGATGAAAACCAGCCAATTATTCAGGTCCCCTGAGAAAGTAGACCTCTCCTGTTTATTCACGAACACTGAACAAGATTTCAGACATGATTTAGATACTGACTGTTAGCACTTGGTGGCCAACATAAACACCTGACAATAAAATGCTTTAGATGAAGGGCCTGTTGAGTGAACCTGCAACCAGAACACTTCAATAACACTGGACATGAGATCTTCTGTAAGCATTACAGGTTGAATATGGCTCTGAATATATTACAGCAACACTTCCCCCATAAGCATTACAGGGAATATGGCTCTGAATATATACAGCAACACTTCCCCCATAAGCATCACAGGGAATATGGCTCTGAATATATACAGCAACACCTCCCCCATAAGCATTCCTGTCTCTTCTATAGATGTTACATAAGATCTTCTCTAAGCGTTACAGGGAATATGGCTCTGAATATATACAGCAACACTTCCCCCATAAGCATTACAGGGAATATGGCTCTGAATATATACAGCAACTCCTCCGCCATAAGCATTCCTGTCTCTTCTATAGATGTTGTATCCTTGTATTGCTGTTGCTGTATCATCAAAGTGATTCTCAGAAAAGGCTAATTAAATTAATGTTATCGGATGTTAGCAAGTTATTGATTTCCTGACCCTTATTTCTAAGGCTATATATATATATTAATATGGGCTGTTTTCAGCCCTTTCCTGGGAAGCTTCTCATAGACAGACATTAATATGGGCTGTTTTCAGCCCTTTCCTGGGCAGCTTCTCATAGACAGACATTAATATGGGCTGTTTTCAGCCCTTTCCTGGGCAGCTTCTCATAGACAGACATTAATATGGGCTGTTTTCAGCCCTTTCCTGGGCAGCTTCTCATAGACAGACATTAATATGGGCCGTGTTCAGCCCTTTCCTGGGCAGCTTCTCATAGACAGACATTAATATGGGCTGTTTTCAGCCCTTTCCTGGGCAGCTTCTCATAGACAGACATTAATATGGGCTGTTTTCAGCCCTTTCCTGGGCAGCTTCTCATAGACAGACATTAATATGGGCTGTTTTCAGCCCTTTCCTGGGCAGCTTCTCATAGACAGACATTAATATGGGCTGTTTTCAGCCCTTTCCTGGGCAGCTTCTCATAGACAGACATTAATATGGGCTGTTTTCAGCCCTTTCCTGGGCAGCTTCTCATAGACAGACATTAATATGGGCTGTTTTCAGCCCTTTCCTGGGCAGCTTCTCATAGACAGACATTAATATGGGCTGTTTTCAGCCCTTTCCTGGGCAGCTTCTCGTAGACAGACATTAATATGGGCTGTTTTCATTCAGCAGTCAGTTGGTGTGTTGTGCTGCTGGGTTGAAGTTACGAACCCATAGGCTCTCTCATCCCTTCCAGACTTCTGGGAGGGGGAGGGGTGACAATGAGCCTGTCATAGTGGATGTAAGCAATGTCCCCCGCCCCGGCACCTTTCATCGCTGGGACAAGTTATTTCCTCTTCTGTCGCCCAGCTTCAGGATTTACAGACTGGGGGTATTTACAGACTGGGGTCAGGGAGAGGTGGAACATGTCAGCGAAGGCACTTCCCGGCGGGACAGCGTTTATGTCTTGACTACCCGTCCTGGTAATCCGTCTGGTCCCGCGGCCTTGGCTGTGTGAGACCGAGAGAGAGAGAGAGGAAACACCAGAGCTATGGACGGCTGAGTGAACCTGTCCCCCTCGGACTACAGACGCCACTGTCTGTTCCTAGCATCTGTAGTGTGTAGTTCATCTCCCCTCAGTAACCACCTGCAGAATGTAATCATAATGTGTAGTTCATCTCCCCTCAGGAACCACCTGGAGACTGTAATCTAATGTGTAGTTCAACTCCCCTCAGGAACCACCTGGAGACTGTAATCATAATGTGTAGTTCATCTCCCCTCAGTAACCACCTGGAGACTGTAATATAATGTGTAGTTCATCTCCCCTCAGTAACCACCTGGAGACTGTAATCATAATGTGTAGTTCATCTCCTCTCAGTAACCACCTGGAGACTGTAATCTGATGTGTAGTTCATCTCCCCTCAGTAACCACCTGGAGAAGTCTATGCAGCTCCTGATGGACAGAGTGGATGATCTGAGTCAGGACATTGTCAGACTGTAATATAAGTGTAACCTCAGCAAGCAACAGCAGCAGAAACACCAGGTAACACACACAACACAATGTGTAGTTCACACACACACACACCACACAGAGCGACACACAACACAAACCCACAGAGAGAGAGAGAGACACACACACACATTCTATTATCATGATGGAAAATGTAATCAACACACTGTAGTTGATAGTGAGATAATCTACTTCCTGGACAGTGATTGTGTTAGAGGGGCGATATAAATTAGGTTTAGACCCTGTCCACAGGGAGTCCTCTCCTCCAGAGAGGAAGGGAAGGGAGGGAGAGAGAGACCACTGGGTTTTCATCTAAAGTAGTGCACTATTTAAGAGATCGGGTAGTATTTGGGACTTGTCCTGCAGGGAAGCTGCTAACCAGATCCACAATACCAGAGAGACAGAGGCTTGGTACTATACAATGTAACTGTTGATATAACCACTATATTATATTCTACTATATAATATAACTGTTGATATATCCACTATATTATATTGAGATATATAATATAACTGTTGATATATCCACTATATTATTAGGTACTTTATAATATAACTGTTTATATCCACTATATTATATTGGTACTATATAATGTAACTGTTGATATATCCACTATATTATATTGGTACTATATAATGTAACTGTTGATATATCCACTATATTATATTGGTACTATATAATATAACTATTGATATATCCACTATATTATATTGGCTATATAATATTGTTGATATATCCACTATATTATATTGGTACTATATAAGATAACAATTGATATATCCACTATATTATATTGGTACTATATAATATAACTGTTGATATATCCACTATATTATATTGGTACTATATAATATAACTGTTGATATATCCACTATATTATATTGGTACTATATAATATAACTGTTGATATATCCACTATATTATATTGGTACTATATAATATAACTGTTGATATATCCACTATATTATATTGGTACTATATAATGTAACTGTTGATATATCCACTATATTATATTGGTACTATATAATATAACTGTTGATATATCCACTATATTATATTGGTACTATATAATATAACTATTGATATATCCACTATATTATATTGGTACTATATAATATAACTGTTGATTATATCCACTATATTATATTGGTACTATATAATATTGATGTATCCACTATACCAGGGAGACAGTGGTGCCTCAGGTGAACTTGGTACGATGCTGCACTGTAATGTCAGTGTCCCAGTAGAGGGCTGACTGCAGTATGGAATGGTGCATTTTGAGATGGAACGCTAAATACCAGTTTGCATTTCTCGCGTCGGCCCCGGAGTCGTTTCTCGCGTCGGCCCCGGGGTCGTTTCCGTCGGCCCCGGGGTCGTTTCTTTCGTCGGCCCCGGGGTCGTTTCTCGCGTCGGCCCCGGGAGTCGTTTCTCGCGTCGGCCCCGGAGTCGTTTCTCGCGTCGGCCCCGGAGTCGTTTCTCGCGTCGGCCCCGGAGTCGTTTCTCGCGTCGGCCCCGGAGTCGTTTCTCGCGTCGGCCCCGGAGTCGTTTCTCGTGTCGGCCTAGTTCTACAAGAATATTGTGATGTTGGTTTCTGGCAGGCTTGACAGGCTTTGTATGTGTATCCAGGTTCCGGTAGTTTCCTACCATCTACGCCCCACCACCAACCTGTCCTCTGCTCTGCCTCCCCAAATTAAAAAGGCCTTTAGGTTCTAACACGCTGATTTACACTGTCATATACCAACACAAATCACTGTCTGTCATGTCTGGCGGATTTTATAGCTGTTCTCGCTCACTCCTCCCTCCTCTCCCTCCCTCCTCATTCTCTCTCTCTCCCCCTCCCCTCCCTCCTCATTCTCTCTCTCTCACTCTCTCTCCCTCCCTCCTCATTCCTCCCCCTCCTCATTCTCTCCCCCCCCTCTCTCTCCCTCCTCCTCTCTCCTCTCCCCTCTCTCTCTCCCTCTCCCTCTCCCCTCTCTCCTCTCCCCCTCCCTCCTCTCCCTCCCTCTCTCTCCTCTCCCTCTCTTCTCCTCTCCCTCTCTTCTCCTCTCCCTCTCTTCTCCTCTCCCTCTCTCTCTCTCTCTCTCTCTCTGCAGTATGTCCAGCGGCGCCAGCAGGAGAATGCTCAGAGACAGACCAGAGGAGAGACTCCTCTACCAGAGGAAGATGTCTCCAAGATGTTCAAACCACCACAGCCCCCTCCTCGCATGGACACTCTCCTCATCGCAGGTACCCCCACATCCTCCCTCCCTCCTAGCCTCCCTCCTACCAGCTACTAGTTCTGTTCTCTCTCTGGTAGCTACCTATCTGTTCTGTTCTCTCTCTGGTAGCTACCTATCTGTTCTGTTCTCTCTCTGGTAGATACCTATCTGTTCTGTTCTCTCTCTGGTAGATACCCATCTGTTCTCTCTCTGGTAGATACCTATCTGTTCTCTCTCTGGTAGATACCTATCTGTTCTGTTCTCTCTCTGGTAGATACCTATCTGTTCTGTTCTCTCTCTGGTAGCTACCTATCTGTTCTGTTCTCTCTCTGGTAGCTACCTATCTGTTCTGTTCTCTCTCTGGTAGATACCCATCTGTTCTGTTCTCTCTCTGGTAGATACCTATCTGTTCTGTTCTCTCTCTGGTAGATACCTATCTGTTCTCTCTCTGGTAGATACCTATCTGTTCTCTCTGGTAGATACCTATCTGTTCTCTCTGGTAGATACCTATCTGTTCTGTTCTCTCTCTGGTAGATACCTATCTGTTCTCTCTGGTAGATACCTATCTGTTCTGTTCTCTCTCTGGTAGATACCTATCTGTTCTGTTCTCTCTCTGGTAGATACCTATCTGTTCTGTTCTCTCTCTGGTAGATACCTATCTGTTCTGTTCTCTCTCTGGTAGATACCTATCTGTTCTGTTCTCTCTGGTAGATACCTATCTGTTCTGTTCTCTCTCTGGTAGATACCTATCTGTTCTGTTCTCTCTCTGGTAGATACCTATCTGTTCTCTCTGGTAGATACCTATCTGTTCTGTTCTCTCTCTGGTAGATACCTATCTGTTCTGTTCTCTCTCTGGTAGATACCTATCTGTTCTCTCTGGTAGATACCTATCTGTTCTGTTCTCTCTCTGGTAGCTACCTATCTGTTCTGTTCTGTTCTCTGGTAGATACCTATCTGTTCTGTTCTCTCTCTGGTAGATACCTATCTGTTCTCTCTGGTAGATACCTATCTGTTCTGTTCTCTCTCTGGTAGCTACCTATCTGTTCTGTTCTCTCTCTGGTAGCTACCTATCTGTTCTGTTCTCTCTCTGGTAGAGACCTATCTGTTCTGTTCTCTCTCTGGTAGCTACCTATCTGTTCTGTTCTCTCTCTGGTAGATACCTATCTGTTCTGTTCTCTCTCTGGTAGATACCTATCTGTTCTCTCTCTGGTAGATACCTATCTGTTCTGTTCTCTCTCTGGTAGATACCTATCTGTTCTGTTCTCTCTCTGGTAGATACCTATCTGTTCTGTTCTCTCTCTGGTAGATACCCATCTGTTCTCTCTCTGGTAGATACCCATCTGTTCTCTCTCTGGTAGATACCCATCTGTTCTCTCTCTGGTAGCTACCTATCTATTCTCTCTCTGGTAGATACCTATCTGTTCTGTTCTCTCTCTGGTAGATACCTATCTGTTCTGTTCTCTCTCTGGTAGATACCTATCTGTTCTGTTCTCTCTCTGGTAGATACCTATCTGTTCTGTTCTCTCTCTGGTAGATACCTATCTGTTCTGTTCTCTCTCTGGTAGATACCTATCTGTTCTGTTCTCTCTCTGGTAGATACCTATCTGTTCTGTTCTCTCTCTGGTAGCTACCTATCTATTCTGTTCTCTCTCTGGTAGATACCTATCTGTTCTCTCTGGTAGATACCTATCTGTTCTGTTCTCTCTCTGGTAGCTACCTATCTGTTCTGTTCTCTCTCTGGTAGATACCTATCTGTTCTCTCTGGTAGATACCTATCTGTTCTGTTCTCTCTCTGGTAGCTACCTATCTATTCTGTTCTCTCTCTGGTAGATACCTATCTGTTCTCTCTCTGGTAGATACCTATCTGTTCTGTTCTCTCTCTGGTAGATACCTATCTGTTCTCTCTCTGGTAGATACCTATCTGTTCTCTCTGGTAGATACCTATCTGTTCTGTTCTCTCTCTGGTAGATACCTATCTGTTCTGTTCTCTCTCTGGTAGCTACCTATCTGTTCTGTTCTCTCTCTGGTAGATACCTATCTGTTCTGTTCTCTCTCTGGTAGATACCCATCTGTTCTGTTCTCTCTCTGGTAGATACCTATCTGTTCTGTTGTCATCTCTTCATGATGTCACATTAATCTACAGCGTTGTAGATTTCATCTGACATCCCTGCCTGTCTGCTGTCTCTCTGATGGTTGGCTTCATCCCAAAATAGCACCCTATTCCCTACATAGTGCACTACTTGTGACCAGGGCCCATAGGGACACACCCGTAGGCCTCTGGTTGGAACTAGTGCACCACATTAGGGGATAGGATGACATTTTGGGCACGGTTCAATGTCTCCCTTCTTGACAACATGCAACATGATTGACCTCCAGCTCTGCTAATGTGTTTCCCTGTTTTTGTTTCTGCCAAAACAGGACAGATTAACAATTACTGCCAGAATGTGAAGGAGTTCACCTCCCAGAACCTCGGCAAACTCTTCATGGCCGAGGCTCTTCAGGGACACAACAGCTAAAGGAGAAGACGAGAGGAGGAACTAAAACACAGGAGATAAACCCCCCTTTCACCCAATCAGAATCATCCATACAGGGCTGTGTTCTAAATTGTACCCTCTTCCCTTATCTATCTATCTATATATATCTATATCTATATATATATATATCTATATATATATATATATATATAGAGATATATATATAGATATATATATATAGAGATATATATATAGAGCTATATATATATATAGATATATATATCTATATATATATATAGAGATATATAGATATATCTATATATATAGATATAGAGAGAGATATATCTATATATATATATATCTATATATAGAGAGATATATCTATATATATATATATCTCTATATATATATCTATATATAGGAGATATATCTCTATATATATATATATAATATATAGAGATATATCTATATATATAGATATATATAATATAGATATATCTAAATATATAATATATCTAGATATATAGAGATATATCTATATATATAGAGATATATATATATATATAGAGATATATATATAGTGCACTACTGGTCAATACTAGTACACTGTATAGGGAATAGGGTGTAATTTTGGGATGCATCCTATGATTGGAGGATTGATGTGATGCTGTTAGATTTGTTAAGAAATTAAAATAACGATGTGACCAACATTATTATTCATTATTAAGAGAACATGTTCCACGTTCTCCAAAGAAGATTTATTTCAATATTATTGTAACTTTTAATAAACATCTTTGCCTCTCTGTGCTCGTTCTATGTCCATTCATATAGATTAAACCTCGTCCTGCACCGAAACACACTTTCAATGGAGATTCTCCAGTGTCCAATACTAGGCATCGTCTGTTTCCGGGGAAACGGCCACAAGAAGTGTAGGTGTCCAATACTAGGCATCGTCTGTTTCCAGGGAAACGGCCACCAGAAGTGTACGTGTCCAATACTAGGCATCGTCTGTTTCCGGGGAAACGGCCACCAGAACTGTACGTGTCCAATACTAGGCATCGTCTGTTTCCGGGGAAACGGCCACCAGAAGTGTAGTTGTCCAATACTAGGCATCGTCTGTTTCCGGGGAAACGGCCACCAGAAGTGTAGTTGTCCAATACTAGGCATCGTCTGTTTCTGGGGAAACGGCCACCAGAAGTGTCGGTGTCCAATACTAGGCATCGTCTGTTTCCGGGGAAACGGCCACCAGAAGTGTAGGTGTCCAACACTAGGCATCGTCTGTTTCCGGGGAAACGGCCACCAGAAGTGTCGGTGTCCAATACTAGGCATCGTCTGTTTCCGGGGAAACGGCCACCAGAAGTGTTGGTGTCCAATACTAGGCATCGTCTGTTTCCGGGGAAACGGCCACCAGAAGTGTAGGTGTCCAACACTAGGCATTGTCTGTTTCTGGGGAAACGGCCACCAGAAGTGTAGGTGTCCAACACTAGGCATCGTCTGTTTCCGGGGATCGTCTGTTTCCGGAGAAACGGCCACCAGAAGTGTACGTGTCCAACACTAGGCATCGTCTGTTTCCGGGGAAACGGCCACCAGAAGTGTACGTGTCCAATACTAGGCATCGTCTGTTTCCGGGGTCCAATAGAATAACGCTGACTCACTATAAACACCGACGTTTCCTTCCTGTAATCAAATCAAATGTATTTATAAAGCCCTTCTTACATCAGCTGATATCTCAAAGTGCTGTACAGAAACCCAGCCTAAAACCCCCAAACAGCAAGCAATGCAGGTGTAGAAGCACGGTGGCTAGGAAAAACTCCCTAGAAAGGCCAGAACCTAGGAGGAAACCTAGAGAGGAACCAGGCTATGAGGGGTGGAGATTATAAACGTAGAGAGGAACCAGGCTATGAGGGGTGGAGATTATAAACGTAGAGAGGAACCAGGCTATGAAAGGTGGAGATTATAAACGTAGAGAGGAACCAGGCTATGTGGGGTGGCCAGTCCTCTTCTGGCTGTGCCGGGTGGAGATTATAACAGAACATGGCCAAGATGTTCAAATGTTCAGCAGGGTCAAATAATAGATCTGGGACAGGTATGTCCTTTGTGTTTATGAAGCTGTAGCCTCCTCCACTTCCTGTGACGGGGTGCTAACTGATGACCCAGTATATCACTCCCTGGGTCCTGATGGGTACAAATCAACAGGACTGTGTCGTGCCATAGGACTGTGATCTAACGTAGTGCACCATGTATAATGAATCAGGGTGCTATGTAGGACCCGGGACCCTTGAAGCAGGCAGGGAGAACAGGTAAAGCCACCCCTCATAGCCTGGTTCCTCTCTAGGTTTCTTCCTAGTTTCTGTCCTTTCCAGGGAGTTTTTCCTAGCCACTGTGATTCTACACCTGCATTTAGATGAGAACAGCTGGACTTACCACCTTACTGCCAGGCAACTGAGTGGCCCACATAACACCCAATATAATGGACTGCATTTAACCAGATCCCCAGGACCCCCCCCCCGCCATAGGGTTCTGGTTAAAACCCGTGCACTATTGGGTATAGGGTGGTCATGTGGGATATTGACTCCAGTTTTAAAGAGGCTTGTCAGGCCGTGTTGGTCATTTTAAATAATTATCTCTCTGCACTGCCAGAGCACAACCTCTGTAGTATTACTGTCTGTTGTTAATACAACTCAGATAGAGGCCAACATACAACACACACACACACACACACGTATACCGACCCGCCAGCTGAGTCAGAGCAGGAGAGGTGGGACATATTATCTGCTGTTAATACAACACACACATATATATATATATATATATACACACACACACACACACACACAGTGGGGCAAAAAAAATATTTAGTCAGCCACCAATTGTGCAAGTTCTCCCATTTAAAAAGATGAGAGAGGCCTGTAATTTTCATCATAGGTACACTTCAACTATGACAGACAAAATGAGAAAGAAAAATCCAGAAAATTACATTGTAGGATTTTTTAAAATGAATTTATTTGCAAATTATGGTGGAAAATGAGTATTTGGTCAAAAACAAACAAGCAAATTGGTGGCTGACTAAATACTGTTTTGTCCCACTGTATATACACACATACCGACCCGCCAGCTGAGGCAGAGCAGGGGAGGTGGGACATGTTATCTGTTGTGGTGACAACGCTGCGTATGTGTGTGTGAGAGCCGCTGTGTGTGAGCAGCTGCAGGAGATTAACAGTAATTACCAGTCCGCTGGCTGAGCTATGTGTAATTGAAAACAGACCTTCTCCTCATAATTCACGGGTTTTCCTTTAAACCTTGACAGGAATTCTGACAGGCACAGTTTGGAAAATATTCATGAACTAAGTTTCCTGTCGAGTGTCGTTAGACGGCAGACTTTGTCTGTACCTGCACTTTGTAGCTGTGTTGTTTTCTTATCACGCCACGTTGGATATCTAGTCTTGTTCAAATAACACTTGTGTTTTAAGAAAACGGATTCGTCTCCCCACAAAAGGAGGATCCAATACATGTGTAATGCCCAGCAAGTCATCACGGGGATTTCAAATCTGTTCTGATCGACGACGACTTCATTACATTAGTGTTCTCATGTTCAATTAACCAATTCAATTAAAACGCTCTGTCTGTTACTAAGAATGTGTAAGGTTTCTTAATAAAATGAAACAGACAGAGTCCAGTCTACTTAGTCAGCAACGTTTATTTTCTAGAGCTCTGCTTCATTCGGGGCGGCAACGTAGCCTAGAGCGTTGGACTAGTAACCGGAAGGTTGTGAGTTCAAACCCCAGAGCTGACAAGGTACAAATCTGTCGTTCTGCTCCTGAACAGGCAGTTAACCCATATGTTCTTAACTGACTTGCCTGGTTAAATAAAGGTAAAATAAAAAAATATATTAAAAAATTCCGGTACATTGGTCTATCTATATACCTCACATTTCATCATAAATGTCCCTCCTCCTCTCAGATACAATGGCAATATAGTTCACAAGACTTCTCACATTGTCTGCCACCTGTTAAACAATCTACCACAAGCCCCAGGTCTCTCCCCTCCCCGGGTAGAGACGGGATGTCCTGTAAGGAACACAGTATTCCAGCCGGTCTGTTAAACAATCTACTACAAGCCCAAGGTCTCTCCCCTCCCCGGGTAGAGACGGGATGTCCTGTAAGGAACACAGTAGTCCAGCATTTCACACTTGCACCCTGCTTACATACTAAAAAGGATCCAGAAAGTCCTTGTTCTAATTATTGACCAAAACTACACACATTAGATTTAGTGTTATGATTCTAATAAGTTTCATACAATGACTGGGTAATATTCTGTTGGTTATAGTTCTACGTTAAATGTAGTTTCATACAGTGACAGGGTAGTATTCTGTTGGTTATAGTTCTACGTTAAATGTAGTTTCATACAGTGACAGGGTAGTATTCTGTTGGTTATAGTTCTACGTTAAATGTAGTTTCATACAGTGACTGGGTAATATTCTGTTGGTTATAGTTCTACGTTAAATGTAGTGACAGGGTAATATTCAGTTGGTTATAGTTCTACGTTAAATGTAGTTTCATACAGTGACTGGGTAATATTCTGTTGGTTATAGTTCTACGTTAAATGTAGTGACAGGGTAATATTCTGTTGGTTATAGTTCTACGTTAAATGTAGTTTCATACAGTGACAGGGTAATATTCTGTTGGTTATAGTTCTACGTTAAATGCAGTGACAGGGTAGTATTCTGTTGGTTATAGTTCTACGTTAAATGTAGTTTCATACAGTGACTGGGTAATATTCTGTTGGTTATAGTTCTACGGTAAATGTAGTTTCATACAGTGACAGGGTAATATTCTGTTGGTTATAGTTCTACGGTAAATGTAGTTTCATACAGTGACAGGGTAATATTCTGTTGGTTATAGTTCTACGTTAAATGTAGTGACTGGGTAATATTCTGTTGGTTATAGTTCTACGTTAAATGTAGTGACAGGGTAATATTCTGTTGGTTATAGTTCTACGTTAAATGTAGTTTCATACAGTGACAGGGTAATATTCTGTTGGTTATAATTCTACGTTAAATGTAGTGACAGGGTAGTATTCTGTTGGTTATAGTTCTACGTTAAATGTAGTGACAGGGTAATATTCTGTTGGTTATAGTTCTACGTTAAATGTAGCGACAGGGTAATATTCTGTTGGTTATAGTTCTACGTTAAATGTAGTTTCATACAGTGACTGGGTAATATTCTGTTGGTTATAATTCTACGTTAAATGTATTGACAGGGTAGTATTCTGTTGGTTATAGTTCTACGTTAAATGTAGTGACAGGGTAATATTCTGTTGGTTATAGTTCTACGTTAAATGTAGTTTCATACAGTGACAGGGTAATATTCTGTTGGTTATAGTTCTACGTTAAATGTAGCGACAGGGTAATATTCTGTTGGTTATAGTTCTACGTTAAATGTAGTTTCATACAGTGACTGGGTAATATTCTGTTGGTTATAGTTCTACGTTAAATGTAGTGACAGGGTAATATTCTGTTGGTTATAGTTCTACGTTAAATGTAGTTTCATACAGTGACTGGGTAATATTCTGTTGGTTATAGTTCTACGTTAAATGTAGTGACAGGGTAATATTCTGTTGGTTATAGTTCTACGTTAAATGTAGTTTCATACAGTGACTGGGTAATATTCTGTTGGTTATAGTTCTACGTTAAATGTAGTTTCATACAGTGACTGGGTAGTATTCTGTTGGTTATAGTTCTACGTTAAATGTAGTGACAGGGTAATATTCTGTTGGTTATAGTTCTACGTTAAATGTAGTTTCATACAGTGACAGGGTAATATTCTGTAGGTTATAGTTCTACGTTAAATGTAGTGACAGAGTAATATTCAGTTGGTTATAGTTCTACGTTAAATGTAGTTTCATACAGTGACTGGGTAATATTCTGTTGGTTATAGTTCTATGTTAAATGTAGTTTCAAACAGTGACTGGGTAGTATTCTGTTGGTTATAGTTCTACGTTAAATGATGCTGTAAAACATCTGAGTCTACCAGACATTATTATACAGTAACAATACAACCTTATTGAATCCAGCCATTATTATACAGTAACAATACAACCTTATTGAATCCAGCCATTATTATACAGTAACAATACAGTCTGAATTCAGCCATTATACAGTAACAATACAGTCTGATTCCTTATTGAATCCACACATGATACAGTAACAAAGCACATTCATTTAACCTTCCCCTGAAAGAACATTCCCCTTTAACCTTCCCTTTAACCTTCCCTGAAAAAACATTCCTTTAACCTTCCCCTTTAACCTTCCCCCGAAAGAACATTCCTTTAACCTTCCCTTTAATCTTCCCCTGAAAGAACATTCCCCTTTAACCTTCCCCTGAAAGAACATTCCCCTTTAACCTTCCCCTTTAACCTTCCCCTGAAAGAACATTCCTTTAACCTTCCTCTTTAACCTTCCCTTTAACCTTCCCCTGAAAGAACATTCCTTTAACCTTCCCCTGAAAGAACATTCCCCTTTAACCTTCCCCTGAAAGAACATTCCCCTTTAACCTTCCCTTTAACCTTCCCTGAAAGAACATTCCTTTAACCTTCCCCGAAAGAACATTCCTTTAACCTTCCCCTTTAATCTTCCCCTGAAAGAACATTCCCCTTTAACCTTCCCCTGAAAGAACATTCCTTTAACCTTCCTCTTTAACCTTCCCTTTAACATTCCCCTGAAAGAACATTCCTTTAACCTTCCCCTGAAAGAACATTCCCCTTTAACCTTCCCCTTTAACCTTCCCTGAAAGAACATTCCCCTTTAACCTTCCCCTTTAACCTTCCCCTGAAAGAACATTCCTTTAACCTTCCCCTTTAACCTTCCCCCGAAAGAACATTCCTTTAACCTTCCCTTTAATCTTCCCTGAAAGAACATTCCCCTTTAACCTTCCCCTGAAAGAACATTCCCCTTTAACCTTCCCCTGAAAGAACATTCCTTTAACCTTCCTCTTTTACCTTCCCCTTTAACATTCCCCTGAAAGAACATTCCTTTAACCTTCCCCTGAAAGAACCTTCCCCTTAACCTTCCCCTGAAAGAACATTCCTTTAACCTTCCTCTTTAACCTTCCCCTTTAACATTCCCCTGAAAGAACATTCCTTTAACCTTCCCCTGAAAGAACATTCCCCTTTAACCTTCCCCTGAAAGAACATTCCCCTTTAACCTTCCCCTTTAACCTTCCCCTGAAAGAACATTCCCCTTTAACCTTCCCCTTTAACCTTAGCAGACGCTCTTATCCAGAGCGACTTACAAATTGGTGCATTCACCTTATGACATCCAGTGGAACAGTCACTTTACAATAGTGCATCTAACATTCCCCTTTAACCTTCCCCTGAAAGAACATTCCTTTAACCTTCCCCTGAAAGCACGTTATTTTAACCTTCCCCTTTAACCTTCCCCTGAAAGCACGTTATTTTAACATTCCCCTTTAACCTTCCCCTGAAAGCACGTTATTTTAACATTCCCCTTTAACCTTCCCCTGAAAGCACGTTATTTTAACCTTCCCCTGAAAGCACACGTTTAACCTTCCCTGAAAGCACGTTATTTGAACTTTCCCATTTAACCTTCCCCTGAAAGCATGTTATTTTAACCTTCCCCTGAAAGAACATTCCCCTTTAACCTTCCCCTGAAAGCACATTATTTTAACCTTCCCCTTTAACCTTCCCCTGAAAGCACGTTATTTTAACCTTCCCCTGAAAGCACGTTATTTTAACCTTCCCCTGAAAGCACGTTATTTTAACCTTCCCCTGAAAGCACGTTATTTTAACCTTCCCTGAAAGCACGTTATTTTAACCTTCCCCTGAAAGCACGTTATTTTAACCTTCCCCTGAAAGCACGTTATTTTAACCTTCCCCTGAAAGCACGTTATTTTAACCTTCCCCTGAAAGCACGTTATTTTAACCTTCCCCTGAAAGCACGTTATTTTAACCTTCCCCTGAAAGCACGTTATTTTAACCTTCCCCTGAAAGCACGTTATTTTAACCTTCCCTGAAAGCACGTTATTTTAACCTTCCCCTGAAAGCACGTTTTTAACCTTCCCTGAAAGCACGTTATTTTAACCTTCCCTGAAAGCACGTTATTTTAAAGCCTTCCCCTGAAAGCACGTTATTTTAACCTTCCCCTGAAAGCACGTTATTTTAACCTTCCCTGAAAGCACGTTATTTTAACCTTCCCTGAAAGCACGTTATTTTAACCTTCCCCTGAAAGCCGTTATTTTAACCTTCCCTGAAAGCACGTTATTTTAACCTTCCCTGAAAGCACGTTATTTTAACCTTCCCTGAAAGCACGTTATTTTAACCTTCCCCTGAAAGCACGTTATTTTAACCTTCCCCTGAAAGCACGTTATTTTAACCTTCCCCTGAAAGCACGTTATTTTAACCTTCCCCTGAAAGTTGAGATGAACGTCCATATAGGCTAGCCGTATCATACATCTCAGTTGGAGTGCTGTTCTCGGGTCAGTTTAGTCTCTTGGATCATAATCAATAAGATTATAAGGACAGGAGTGACCTGATCCAAGATGCTTGACACAGACTGTTTGTGCTGAATAAGCCCGCTCCCGTGGTCGTTGTCACGACAACACAAACAGAATCTGGGACCAGGCTGAGCAGAGTGGTTCCTTTTGGCGTAGACTACCCTTTTCAAAGACCACCTACTATATTTGTCTGTCTGCTAAGTCGAATGAGGATTGGCTGAGCAAACAGGGCATCGCTGTCCCATGCAGCAGGGGCAATAGGCTATTTAATTAGACTACGGGATTTCTCTATCTTTTTCTCCACTCCCCCCCCACCCTTCTCGGTCTCCCTCGCTCTCTCTCCCCCTTCTCGGTCCCCCTCGCTCTCTCTCCCCCTTCTCGGTCCCCCTCGCTCTCTCTCCCCCTTCTCGGTCTCCCTCGCTCTCTCTCCCCCTTCTCGGTCCCCCTCGCTCTCTCTCCCCTTCTCGGTCCCCCTCGCTCTCTCTCCCCCTTCTCGGTCCCCCTCGCTCTCTCTCCCCCTTCTCGGTCCCCCTCGCTCTCTCTCCCCCTTCTCGGTCCCCCTCGCTCTCTCTCCCCCTTCTCGGTCCCCCTCGCTCTCTCTCCCCCTTCTCGGTCCCCCTCGCTCTCTCTCCCCTTCTCGGTCCCCTCGCTCTCTCTCCCCCTTCTCGGTCTCCCTCGCTCTCTCTCCCCCTTCTCGGTCTCCCTCGCTCTCTCTCCCCCTTCTCTCTCGCTGAAGCAGGAGCTCTATATGTCAGAGGGATATTAGTTTGGTGTCAATCAGAGTAAAGCCTGTATAGTTTGGTGTTATTTAATCAGAGAGTAGAGCCTGTATAGTTTGGTGTTATTTAATCAGAGAGTAAAGCCTGTATAGTTTGGTGTTATTTAATCAGAGAGTAAAGCCTGTATAGTTTAGTGTTATTTAATCAGAGAGTAAAGCCTGTATAGTTTAGTGTTATTTAATCAGAGAGTAAAGCCTGTATAGTTTAGTGTTATTTAATCAGTAAAGCCTGTATAGTTGTAACCTGAAGCAACCTACGACATCGGTGTTGAAACACAAGCTCTTTCCCCAGTTCACCCTCAGACCATCCTGTCTGTGGTAATAGAGAATCAGCTGGCTCTTTCCTCAGACCATCCTGTCTGTGGTAATAGAGAATCAGCTGGCTCTTTCCTCAGTTCACCCTCAGACCATCCTGTCTGTGGTAATAGAGAATCAGCTGGCTCTTTCCCCCAGTTCACCCTCAGACCATCCTGTCTGTGGTAATAGAGAATCAGATGGCTCTTTCCTCAGACCATCCTGTCTGTGGTAATAGAGAATCAGCTGGCTCTTTCCTCAGACCATCCTGTCTGTGGTAATAGAGAATCAGCTGGCTCTTTCCTCAGACCATCCTGTCCGTGGTAATAGAGAATCAGCTGGCTCTTTCCCCCAGTTCACCCTCAGACCATCCTGTCTGTGGTAATAGAGAATCAGCTGGCTCTTTCCTCAGACCATCCTGTCTGTGGTAATAGAGAATCAGCTGGCTCTTTCCCCAGTTCACCCTCAGACCATCCTGTCTGTGGTAATAGAGAATCAGCTGGCTCTTTCCCCAGTTCACCCTCAGACCATCCTGTCTGTGGTAATAGAGAATCAGCTGGCTCTTTCCCCAGTTCACCCTCAGACCATCCTGTCTGTGGTAATAGAGAATCAGCTGGCTCTTTCCCCAGTTCACCCTCAGACCACCCTGTCTGTGGTAATAGAGAATCAGCTGGCTCTTTCCCCCAGTTCACCCTCAGACCATCCTGTCTGTGGTAATAGAGAATCAGCCAGCTCTTTCCTCAGACCATCCTGTCTGTGGTAATAGAGAATCAGCTGGCTCTTTCCCCCAGTTCACCCCAGACCATCCTGTCTGTGGTAATAGAGAATCAGCTGGCTCTTTCCTCAGACCATCCTGTCCGTGGTAATAGAGAATCAGCCGGCTGAATCAAATTAAACCAAGGAGGTAGCCTACGTCCCGAATGGCTCCCTGGTCCCTTTTATAAGTGCACTACGTTTTGACCAGGGCCCTAAAGGGCTTAACCAGAGAATGGGTGAAAAAGCGCTTGTTGGCACCTGATCAAAAGTAGTGCACTTATAACAGTGAGTTAGGGTTCCATTTGGGATGGAAATGAAGGGTTCCCTCACTGTCAATTCCAGGATACTTTCTACTCTCTCTTCCTGGGTATTACCATGGCAACTGGATGGCTCATTGGATGGCTGTTTAAGATGTCAAGTTGCTCAACCTGGTGGGAAAAGACTCATCTGTCAAGTCCTCAAAACAGGACTGGAAAATTAAAATATCGTTTACTATTTGGAAGGTTCGGGTGCTGATTGTGAATATACAATTGGTAGGATGTTTTTAAAATATATATATATATATTTTAAACTAATTGAATGTAACATCACTTCACTGTCTCTGTGTGTGTCTCTGACTCTCTGTCTCTCTGTCTCTCTGTCTCTGTGTGTGTCTCTGACTCTCTGTCTCTCTGTCTCAGTCTCACTCTCAGTCACAGTGGTCAGGTATTCTGCCGCTGTGTACTCTCTGTGTAGGGCCAAATAGCATTCTAGTTTGCTCTGTTTTTTTGTTAATTCTTCCCAATGTGTTAAGTAATTATCTTTTTGTTTTCTTATGATTTGGTTGGGTCTAATCTCTCTCTCTCTCTCTCTCTCTCTCTCTCTCTCTCTCTCTCTTTCTCTCTCTCTCTCTCTCTCTCTCTCTCTCTCTCTCTCTCTCTTTCTCTCTTTCTCTCTTTCTCTCTTTCTCTCTTTCTCTCTGTCTCTCTCTCTTTCTCTCTTTCTCTCTTTCTCTCTCTCTCTCTGTGTGTAAACACACAATTGACTGTTATCATGGGAGTCCTCCGTTCAATTGACTGTTTTTTATTTAACTTGGCAAGTCAGTTAAGAACAAATTCTTATTTTCAATGACAGCCTAGGAACAGTGGGTTAACTGCCTGTTCAGGGGCAGTTCAATTGACCAATTGAACCAGGATCTGAAGTGACGCCTCTACCACTGAGATGCCTTAGACCACTGAACCACGGTCTGTAGTGATGCCTCTATCACTGAGATGCCTTAGACCACTGAACCAGGGTCTGTAGTGACGCCTCTACCACTGAGATGCCTTAGACCACTGAACCAGGGTCTGTAGTGACGCCTCTATCACTGAGATGCCTTAGACCACTGAACCAGGGTCTGTAGTGACGCCTCTATCACTGAGATGCCTTAGACCACTGAACCAGGGTCTGTAGTGACGCCTCTAACACTGAGATGCAGTGTCTTAGACCACTGAACCAGGGTCTGTAGTGATGCCTCTAACACTGAGAAGCAGTGCCTTAGACCGCTGAACCAGGGTCTGTAGTGACGCCTCTAACACTGAGAAGCAGTGCCTTAGACCGCTGAACCAGGGTCTGTAGTGATGCCTCTACCACTGAGAAGCAGTGCCTTAGACCACTGAACCAGGGTCTGTAGTGACGCCTCTACCACTGAGATGCCTTAGACCACTGAACCAGGGTCTGTAGTGACGCCTCTACCACTGAGATGCCTTAGACCGCTGAACCAGGGTCTGTAGTGACGCCTCTACCACTGAGATGCCTGAGACCACTGAACCAGGGTCTGTAGTGACTCCTCTACCACTGAGATGCCTTAGACCACTGAACCAGGGTCTGTAGTGACGCCTCTACCACTGAGATGCCTTAGACCACTGACCCAGGGTCTGTAGTAACTCGTCTACCACTGAGATGCCTTAGACCACTGAACCAGGGTCTGTAGTGACGCCTCTACCACTGAGATGCCTTAGACCACTGAACCAGGGTCTGCAGTGACTCCTCTACCACTGAGATGCCTTAGACCACTGAACCAGGGTCTGTAGTGACTCCTCTACCACTGAGATGCCTTAGACCTCTGGACCAGGGTCTGTAGTGACGCCTCTAGCACTGAGATGCCTTAGACCACTGAACCAGGGTCTGTAGTGACTCCTCTACCACTGAGATGCCTTAGACCGCTGAACCAGGGTCTGTAGTAATACCTCTACCACTGAGATGCCTTAGACCACTGAACCAGGGTCTGTAGTAATACCTCTACCACTGAGATGCCTTAGACCACTGAACCAGGGTCTGTAGTGACTCCTCTACCACTGAGATGCCTTAGACCACTGAACCAGGATCTGTAGTGACTCCTCTACCACTGAGATGCCTTAGACCACTGAACCAGGGTCTGTAGTGACTCCTCTACCACTGAGATGCCTTAGACCGCTGGGGAGCTCCAAAAACGTTAACATGCACTAATTGAATGCGAGCCAATCAATTAACTGGCCTGTCACCTGACCCGTATCACACAGCCGGTAGCAGGAGGAAATCAGTATCCACACGACTGGTTTATAGGGTCCCAAATGGCTCCCTTTTCCATATCTATTCTCCATTGCGCTCTGGTCTAAAGTAGTGCACTATATAGAGAATAGGGTGTCATTTGGGACTGATGTAAACACCTAATCTTCTCTCCACAGCAAGGCCTCCACCAACCACCAACCCCGATGATTGTTTTCAATACAACCAGGAAGTGGTATCCTGCTGTATCCCCGCAGTACATTTCCCTGTCAAAACAAGCCCTTTTTGTAAAAACTGAATCTTCACCAAACCTCTACTGAGTAAAAAAACATGAACTAGAGTGTTCCACCGATCTACCTGTTGGGAGAGTGTTCCACCGATCTACCTGTTGGGAGAGTGTTCCACCGATCTACCTGTTGGGAGAGTGTTCCACCGATCTACCTGTTGGGAGAGTGTTCCACCGATCTACCTGTTGGGAGAGTGTTCCACCGATCTACCTGTTGGGAGAGTGTTCCACCGATCTACCTGTTGGGAGAGTGTTCCACTGATCTACCTGTTGGGAGAGTGTTCCACTGATCTACCTGTTGGGAGAGTGTTCCACCGATCTACCTGTTGGGAGAGTGTTCCACCGATCTACCTGTTGGGAGAGTGTTCCACCGATCTACCTGTTGGGAGAGTGTTCCACCGATCTACCTGTTGGGAGAGTGTTCCACCGATCTACCTGTTGGGAGAGTGTTCCACCGATCTACCTGTTGGGAGAGTGTTCCACCGATCTACCTGTTGGGAGAGTGTTCCACTGATCTACCTGTTGGGAGAGTGTTCCACCGATCTACCTGTTGGGAGAGTGTTCCACTGATCTACCTGTTGGGAGAGTGTTCCACCGATCTACCTGTTGGGAGAGTGTTCCACTGATCTACCTGTTGAGAGAGTGTTCCACTGATCTACCTGTTGGGAGAGTGTTCCACCGATCTACCTGTTGGGAGAGTGTTCCACCGATCTACCTGTTGGGAGAGTGTTCCACCGATCTACCTGTTGGGAGAGTGTTCCATCGATCTACCTGTTGGGAGAGTGTTCCACCGATCTACCTGTTGGGAGAGTGTTCCACTGATCTACCTGTTGGGAGAGTGTTCCACCGATCTACCTGTTGGGAGAGTGTTCCATCGATCTACCTGTTGGGAGAGTGTTCCACCGATCTACCTGTTGGGAGAGTGTTCCACTGATCTACCTGTTGGGAGAGTGTTCCACCGATCTACCTGTTGGGAGAGTGTTCCACCGATCTACCTGTTGGGAGAGTGTTCCACCGATCTACCTGTTGGGAGAGTGTTCCACCGATCTACCTGTTGGGAGAGTGTTCCACTGATCTACCTGTTGGGAGAGTGTTCCACTGATCTACCTGTTGGGAGAGTGTTCCACTGATCTACCTGTTGGGAGAGTGTTCCACCGATCTACCTGTTGGGAGAGTGTTCCACTGATCTACCTGTTGGGAGAGTGTTCCACTGATCTACCTGTTGGGAGAGTGTTCCACTGATCTACCTGTTGGGAGAGTGTTCCACTGATCTACCTGTTGGGAGAGTGTTCCACTGATCTACCTGTTGGGAGAGTGTTCCACTGATCTACCTGTTGGGAGAGTGTTCCACTGATCTACCTGTTGGGAGAGTGTTCCACCGATCTACCTGTTGGGAGAGTGTTCCACCGATCTACCTGTTGGGAGAGTGTTCCACCGATCTACCTGTTGGGAGAGTGTTCCACCGATCTACCTGTTGAGAGAGTGTTCCACCGATCTACCTGTTGAGAGAGTGTTCCACCGATCTACCTGTTGGGAGAGTGTTCCACCGATCTACCTGTTGAGAGAGTGTTCCACCGATCTACCTGTTGAGAGAGTGTTCCACTGATCTACCTGTTGGGAGAGTGTTCCACTGATCTACCTGTTGGGAGAGTGTTCCACTGATCTACCTGTTGAGAGAGTGTTCCACTGATCTACCTGTTGGGAGAGTGTTCCACTGATCTACCTGTTGGGAGAGTGTTCCACTGATCTACCTGTTGGGAGAGTGTTCCACTGATCTACCTGTTGGGAGAGTGTTCCACTGATCTACCTGTTGGGAGAGTGTTCCACTGATCTACCTGTTGGGAGAGTGTTCCACTGATCTACCTGTTGGGAGAGTGTTCCACTGATCTACCTGTTGAGAGTGTTCCACCGATCTACCTGTTGGGAGAGTGTTCCACCGATCTACCTGTTGGGAGAGTGTTCCACCGATCTACCTGTTGAGAGAGTGTTCCACCGATCTACCTGTTGGGAGAGTGTTCCACCGATCTACCTGTTGGGAGAGTGTTCCACCGATCTACCTGTTGAGAGAGTGTTCCACCGATCTACCTGTTGGGAGAGTGTTCCACCGATCTACCTGTTGGGAGAGTGTTCCACCGATCTACCTGTTGAGAGAGTGTTCCACCGATCTACCTGTTGGGAGAGTGTTCCACCGATCTACCTGTTGGGAGAGTGTTCCACCGATCTACCTGTTGAGAGAGTGTTCCACCGATCTACCTGTTGGGAGAGTGTTCCACCGATCTACCTGTTGGGAGAGTGTTCCACTGATCTACCTGTTGGGAGAGTGTTCCACCGATCTACCTGTTGGGAGAGTGTTCCACCGATCTACCTGTTGGGAGAGTGTTCCACTGATCTACCTGTTGAGAGAGTGTTCCACCGATCTACCTGTTGGGAGAGTGTTCCACCGATCTACCTGTTGGGAGAGTGTTCCACCGATCTACCTGTTGAGAGAGTGTTCCACTGATCTACCTGTTGAGAGAGTGTTCCACCGATCTACCTGTTGGGAGAGTGTTCCACCGATCTACCTGTTGAGAGAGTGTTCCACCGATCTACCTGTTGGGAGAGTGTTCCACCGATCTACCTGTTGGGAGAGTGTTCCACTGATCTACCTGTTGGGAGAGTGTTCCACCGATCTACCTGTTGGGAGAGTGTTCCACCGATCTACCTGTTGGGAGAGTGTTCCACCGATCTACCTGTTGGGAGAGTGTTCCACCGATCTACCTGTTGAGAGAGTGTTCCACCGATCTACCTGTTGGGAGAGTGTTCCACCGATCTACCTGTTGGGAGAGTGTTCCACTGATCTACCTGTTGGGAGAGTGTTCCACTGATCTACCTGTTGAGAGAGTGTTCCACCGATCTACCTGTTGAGAGAGTGTTCCATCGATCTACCTGTTGAGAGAGTGTTCCACCGATCTACCTGTTGAGAGAGTGTTCCACTGATCTACCTGTTGGGAGAGTGTTCCACCGATCTACCTGTTGGGAGAGTGTTCCACTGATCTACCTGTTGAGAGAGTGTTCCACCGATCTACCTGTTGAGAGAGTGTTCCACCGATCTACCTGTTGAGAGAGTGTTCCACCGATCTACCTGTTGGGAGAGTGTTCCACTGATCTACCTGTTGAGAGAGTGTTCCACCGATCTACCTGTTGAGAGTGTTCCACCGATCTACCTGTTGAGAGAGTGTTCCACCGATCTACCTGTTGAGAGAGTGTTCCATCGATCTACCTGTTGGGAGAGTGTTCCACCGATCTACCTGTTGGGAGAGTGTTCCACTGATCTACCTGTTGGGAGAGTGTTCCACTGATCTACCTGTTGGGAGAGTGTTCCATCGATCTACCTGTTGAGAGAGTGTTCCACTGATCTACCTGTTGGGAGAGTGTTCCATCGATCTACCTGTTGGGAGAGTGTTCCACTGATCTACCTGTTGGGAGAGTGTTCCACTGATCTACCTGTTGGGAGAGTGTTCCACCGATCTACCCGTTGAGAGAGTGTTCCACCGACCTCAGTCTCCAGTCAGAGAGAACCGGTCCAGTCCCCCTTAGTCTCCAGTCAGACAGAACCAGTCCAGTCCAAGGCCTCTCAGTCTCCAGTCAGACAGAACCGGTCCAGTCCACTTCAGTCTCCAGTCAGACAGAACCGGTCCAGTCCAGCTCACTCTCCAGTCAGACAGAACCGGTCCAGTCCAAGGCCAGCTCAGTCTCCTGTTAGAGAGAACCGGTCCAGTCCAAGGCCAGCTCAGTCTCCAGTCAGACAGAACCGGTCCAGTCCAAGGCCAGCTCAGTCTCCAGTCAGACAGAACCGGTCCAGTCCAAGGCCAGCTCAGTCTCCAGTCAGACAGAACCGGTCCAGTCCACCTCAGTCCCCTGTCAGAGAGAACCGGTCCAGTCCAAGGCCAGCTCAGTCTCCAGTCAGACAGAACCGGTCCAGTCCAAGGCCAGCTCAGTCTCCGTTCAGAGAGAACCGGTCCAGTCCACCTCAGTCTCCGTTCAGAGAGAACCGGTCCAGTCCACCTCAGTCTCCTGTTAGAGAGAACCGGTCCAGTCCAAGGCCAGCTCAGTCTCCAGTCAGACAGAACCGGTCCAGTCCAAGGCCAGCTCAGTCTCCAGTCAGACAGAACCGGTCCAGTCCAAGGCCAGCTCAGTCTCCAGTCAGACAGAACCGGTCCAGTCCACCTCAGTCCCCTGTCAGAGAGAACCGGTCCAGTCCAAGGCCAGCTCAGTCTCCAGTCAGACAGAACCGGTCCAGTCCAAGGCCAGCTCAGTCTCCGTTCAGAGAGAACCGGTCCAGTCCACCTCAGTCTCCAGTCAGACAGAACCGGTCCAGTCCACCTCAGTCTCCGTTCAGAGAGAACTGGTCCAGTCCACCTCAGTCTCCTGTCAGAGAGAACCGGTCCAGTCCACCTCAGTCTCCAGTCAGACAGAACCGGTCCAGTCCAAGGCCAGCTCAGTCTCCTGTCAGAGAGAACCGGTCCAGTCCACCTCAGTTTCCACTCAGAGAGAACCGGTCCAGTCCCCCTTAGTCTCCAGTCAGACAGAACCGGTCCAGTCCAAGGCCACCTCAGTCTCCAGTCAGACAGAACCGGTCCAGTCCAAGGCCAGCTCAGTCTCCAGTCAGACAGAACCGGTCCAGTCCAAGGCCAGCTCAGTCTCCAGTCAGACAGAACCGGTCCAGTCCAAGGCCAGCTCAGTCTCCAGTCAGACAGAACCGGTCCAGTCCAAGGCCACCTCAGTCTCCAGTCAGACAGAACCGGTCCAGTCCAAGGCCAGCTCAGTCTCCAGTCAGACAGAACCAGTCCAGTCCAAGGCCAGCTCAGTCTCCAGTCAGAGAGAACCAGTCCAGTCCAAGGCCAGCTCAGTCTCCAGTCAGACAGAACCGGTCCAGTCCAAGGCCAGCTCAGTTGGACATTTTCTCATAGTGTCAGCCTTTTCACAGCTCTTAGCTCAAACTTGCAGGAATAAATTCTCACACAATTTTCTTGAGCTCAAATCAGTCATGTCCCATATGTCCTCCACTTCAGGACCTCTGGTAGTGCATATAGAAATGGAGGTGTGTTTGGGGGGGGGTGCATGCGCTTGTAGTAATGGATGTGTGTGTGTCTGCATATAGTAATGTGTGTGTGTGTGTGTGTGTGTGTGTGTGTGTGTGTGTGTGTGTGTGTGTGTGTGTGTGTGTGTGTGTGTGTGTGTGTGTGTGTGTGTGTGTGTGTGTGTGTGTGTGTGTGCGTGCGTATAGTAGTGTGTGTGTGTCTGCATATAGTAATGTGTGTGTGTGTGTTCGTATAGTAATGGACGTGTGAGTGAGAGAGCATTTACAGGCTTGTCCCTATGTATTTGGGCTGTCTGGCAGTCCAGGTACCTACATCACCTAAATCCATAATCACAGAGGAACATTCTGAAATCCATCATCGTCCAATTTTGCCAGGATTGGTTCCACGGAATTGGTCTGGAGATGATTTGCAAATGTCAAGACCCCATAGAGATATTTTCTCCTGCAGTGTTTCTATCCTTATTTTTTTAAACATTTAATATAATTTTTACATTTAAACAGGGAGTCATATTGAGATTAAAACATCTCTTTTACGAGAGAGTCTTGGTACACATAAATACTAATACATAATACTATAAATACAGAATAATCAAACATACAAGTGTATAAAACAATATATTTCAACACAATAAACAAAAATAAACATGTCATTTTTTTATTTAACCTTTTATTATGGCAACCAGAGGGTTAAATAGAGAACAGTGATTATGGAATGGAAACCAGGGGGTTAAATAGAGAACAATGATTATGGAATGGAAACCAGGGGGTTAAATAGAGAACAATGATTATGGAATGGAAACCAGGGGGTTAAATAGAGAACAATGATTATGGAATGGAGAGAAATAGAGAACAGTGATTATGGAATGGAAACCAGGGGTTAAATAGAGAACAATGATTATGGAATGGAAACCAGAGGGTTAAATAGAGAACAATGATTATGGAATGGAAACCAGAGGGTTAAATAGAGAACAATGATTATGGAATGGAAACCAGGGGGTTAAATAGAGAACAATGATTATGGAATGGAAACCAGGGGGTTAAATAGAGAACAATGATTATGGAATGTGTTAGAGCCGATTTGGACATATTTGTATAAAAGACCGAACATATGGAGCTCCATGTATATTTGTGTAAATATATTAAATATGAATGTAAATGATGAAATATTAGGTACGTACCTTTATGATTTATATTTACCCGATTGAGATATATTAATTTGTTGTTAGTGTAACTGACATTTGGCCCCTCTTGCCTGTTCATTGTATTGTGGTAAATGTGTTAGGATAAAGGCAGGAAGTTGGGCCTTCGGAGGGGGAGTCCTTGCTAGATGCCGGAGTGGTATAGTTTTTTGACCATAC